>NC_059226.1:19526432-19806432 GCF_020615455.1 Coregonus clupeaformis | reverse complement strand
TCTCTCTCGCTCTCTCTCAGTGGCCATACCATGTGGTCATTATGAGCTCCCCGGATGCTCCATCCCTGGTGCGGTGGTGCCTGGCTGTTCAGAGAGAAGGCTGGGGAGAGAGGCAGCTGTGGTGTAAGAGGAGGCCTGGTGGTGGTGCAGTGGTTGAATGGATCCCTCTGTATGAGTAACACATCCCAGGGCTCTCTGAGCAACACTGAGGCTCTGCCAGATTCCGTATCACTGCATACAGCTCCAGAAAAAAGACCTGCTGCCTGTCAGAAAAGATAGTTCATCCAATACATACAAAAATTATGTTTGAGTATTGCTCTGTGTGATCTTCAATTCCTTTCTTTTTGGGGGTGAAGGGAGGGTTCAACGTTATATCTGAGCCTCAGGCGTCTCTACTTGCCTACCGCAGCTGAATCTTTTTTTGTTTTGCCAGTTGAATGCTCTTGAACGTACCCTCTCTATTCTGAGGAGAAGCAGGTACCTCATTGGTTGAGTTCAGAGGTCAGTTCCTATGGTATCTATGCGACCAATCCACCATCACTCTCTCTCTAGGAGCGTTACTTTACTTGGCATTATGTGACTTTGCAGTAGACTCACTCAATACAGTATGTCTGACAAGCCATGCTCAAGATCAAGTATTATTCTGCAGCCGTCCTCTCCATGATGGCTCTTTTATATAGCTTTAAATGGTGCTGCCGTGCGTGGGTTTTACACCGATTGTTTTGCTTGTCATGGTCATTGTTTGCCAGCTTATGTGGAAATCTATTGGCTGTGACAAATAAAGACGAATAACCTGTCTTCCTGTTTCCATTATTATCCTCCTCCTGCCCACAGAACTCCTAACAGGGCTGTATTCAAGATGTGCACTGACTGTGTGAACAGGTTACCAAGCACATAGCAATGGAGCTGAATGACTAGTTTGCAGATCTCTAGTAGATAGCCATGTAATTGAATGATTTGTTTGCAGATCTCTAGTAGATAGCCATGTAACTGAATGACTAGTTTGCAGATCTCTAGTAGATAGCCATGTAACTGAATTATTTGTTTGCAGATCTCTAGTAGATAGCCATGTAACTGAATGACTAGTTTGCAGATCTCTAGTAGATAGCCATGTAACTGAATGATTTGTTTGCAGATCTCTAGTAGATAGCCATGTAACTGAATTATTTGTTTGCAGATCTCTAGTAGATAGCCATGTAACTGAATGACTAGTTTGCAGATCTCTAGTAGATAGCCATGTAACTGAATGATTTGTTTGCAGATCTCTAGCAGATAGCCATGTAACTGAATTATTTGTTTGCAGATCTCTAGTAGATAGCCATGTAACTGAATGATTTGTTTGCAGATCTCTAGCAGATAGCCATGTAACTGAATTATTTGTTTGCAGATCTCTAGTAGATAGCCATGTAACTGAATTATTTGTTTGCAGATCTCTAGTAGATAGCCATGTAACTGAATTATTTGTTTGCAGATCTCTAGTAGATAGCCATGTAACTGAATGATTTGTTTGCAGATCTCTACTAGATAGCCCTGTAACTGAATGAATAGTTTGCAGATCTCTAGTAGATAGCCATGCAACTGAATGACTAGTTTGCAAATCTCTAGTAGATAGCCATGTAACTGAATGATTTGTTTGCAGATCTCTAGTAGATAGCCATGTAACTGAATGATTTGTTTGCATATCTCTAGTAGATAGCCATGCAACTGAATGACTAGTTTGCAAATCTCTAGTAGATAGCCATGTAACTGAATGATTTGTTTGCAGATCTCTAGTAGATAGCCATGTAACTGAATGATTTGTTTGCAGATCTCTACTAGATAGCCCTGTAACTGAATGAATAGTTTGCAGATCTCTAGTAGATAGCCATGCAACTGAATGACTAGTTTGCAAATCTCTAGTAGATAGCCATGTAACTGAATTATTTGTTTGCAGATCTCTAGTAGATAGCCATGTAACTGAATGACTAGTTTGCAAATCTCTAGTAGATAGCCATGTAACTGAATGATTTGTTTGCAGATCTCTAGTAGATAGCCATGTAACTGAATGATTTGTTTGCATATCTCTAGTAGATAGCCATGTAACTGAATGACTAGTTTGCAGATCTCTAGTAGATAGCCATGTAACTGAATGATTTGTTTGCAGATCTCTAGTAGATAGCCATGTAACTGAATTATTTGTTTGCAGATCTCTAGTAGATAGCCCTGTAACTGAATGATTTGTTTGCAGATCTCTAGTAGATAGCCCTGTAACTGAATGAATAGTTTGCAGATCTCTAGTAGATAGCCATGCAACTGAATGACTAGTTTGCACATCTCTAGTAGATAGCCATGTAACTGAATGATTTGTTTGCAGATCTCTAGTAGATAGCCATGTAACTGAATGATTTGTTTGCAGATCTCTAGTAGATAGCCATGTAACTGAATGACTAGTTTGCAGATCTCTAGTAGATAGCCATGTAACTGAATGATTTGTTTGCAGATCTCTAGTAGATAGCCATGTAACTGAATGATTTGTTTGCAGATCTCTAGTAGATAGCCATGTAACTGAATGACTAGTTTGCAGATCTCTAGTAGATAGCCATGTAACTGAATGATTTGTTTGCAGATCTCTAGTAGATAGCCATGTAACTGAATTATTTGTTTGCAGATCTCTAGTAGATAGCCCTGTAACTGAATCATTTGTTTGCAGATCTCTAGTAGATAGCCCTGTAACTGAATGAATAGTTTGCAGATCTCTAGTAGATAGCCATGTAACTGAATGATTTGTTTGCAGATCTCTAGTAAATAGCCCTGTAACTGAATTATTTGTTTGCAGATCTCTAGTAGATAGCCATGTAACTGAATGATTTGTTTGCAGATCTCTAGTAGATAGCCATGTAACTGAATGACTAGTTTGCAGATCTCTAGTAGATAGCCATGTAACTGAATGATTTGTTTGCAGATCTCTAGTAGATAGCCATGTAACTGAATGATTTGTTTGCAGATCTCTAGTAGATAGCCATGTAACTGAATGATTTGTTTGCAGATCTCTAGTAGATAGCCATGTAACTGAATTATTTGTTTGCAGATCTCTAGTAGATAGCCATGTAACTGAATGATTTGTTTGCAGATCTCTAGTAGATAGCCATGTAACTGAATGACTAATTTGGCTGCTGAGGGGAGGACGGCTCATAATAATGTCTGGAATGGAGTGAATGGAATGGCATCAACACCTGGAAACCATGTGCTTGATGTATTTGATACCGTTCCACTTATTCCGCTCCAGCCATTACCACGAGCCCATCCTCCCCAAATAAGGTGCCACCAACCTCCTGTGATAGTTATGTAACGGAATGACTAGTTAGTAGATCTCTAGTATGGTTTGTATTGAATTGCTTGCAGACCTTCAACTGGATTAGAAACCAAGCCTTTTCATCCATTACAAAAACTATAACAACAAGACGTCATTTTTTACATTTATACATTTTCATAAATTACAGAGATGTGTTGTATCTCTACCAAATAATAGATTTCTAACCTCTAGTGGATGTGTGATGAGTGAGTGACTGAGTGAGTGAGTGAGTGATGGTGATTATATTGATTGACTACTGTATATTCAGCTCCTTTGGTTGTTCAGGGCCCTGGCTAATCAGCCTGTTAATGTGGCTGACTGTGGCTGATGCTCAGGCACATCATTATGTTGCTCTATGGGGCCCCGCCTGACCAGCCATTATAATGCATATATAATGTCAGGGCCAGGCCACAATAAGCCTCCATCTAATGAAGTGTACACCACAGATCTGGGGGGCCAAATGGACACATCCAGCAGCATGTACTGTAGTAACTATCTCCACCAGAGCGCTCAATGCTAATGCTATTACCCAAGAGGTCAGTCCATTTAGCCTCACCCCCGCCCAGCCCCAGTCTATCAGCACTCCCTAACACAGTGTTATGGAAGGGTACGAGTATTTAGAGATCATTATAATCAGTTGTGCTGTGGTACGGTGGTACCCAGAGCTTTGAAATGATTGGGTGAAGAGAGAGGGGTGTGGTTATGGTTGAGAAAAGGTTGATTACAGGAGAGGAGAGGTTGTACAGTATGTCTACTTGTTGACATGTGATCAACTAGTCCTATTAACACCTGAACAGCCCATATGGCCTGGCCTCCCTTTCTTTCTTTCTTTCTTTCTTTCTTTCTTTCTTTCTTTCTTTCTTTCTTTCTTTCTTTCTTTCTTTCTTTCTTTCTTTCTTTCTTTCTTTCTTTCTTTCTTTCTTTCTTTCTTTCTTTCTTTCTTTCTTTCTCCCTCCACCCCCCTCCCTCCCTCTTGTCTCTTCTCTCCTGGTGGGTGTCTATCCATGATAGACTGTGCTGTGTGGCCTCTGGTCTTCAGGTGGCCCTACCTGTCGTGTCCAGCCTTGGCGCCCCCCCCACCCACTCTCTATCTTTCTCTCTCTCTCTCTCTCTCTCTCTCTCTCTCCCTCCCTCCCTACTTCCCTCCCTCCCTCCCTCACTCACTGGTGAGGCTTTAATGTGCAGATGCTCCACTTCATTCAGCCCTATTAAGCATCACTACTTTTCACTGTTTTCTTATTTTCTTCTGTGCCTTTAGTTTGGTTTAATCAATGTTTTTTTCCCTACCTACTTTTGAATTCATTTTTTTTTTTACCTGCTTTGAATTGAATTATTCTAATTAGATCCTGCCAACTGTTGTATTTAAAAGTGTTTGGGGTATCTGAACCGTCTGTGTAATGATGTATTATGTATTTTGCCATCTATTAGCCTACTACTAGTGGAATATAAACATTAATATCAAACCATGAGTATTTATAACAGCCTTTATAAATACATACAGATGCATAATCCATTAATAATACATTACACAGGTGGTACATACAGAGAGGTACTGTGTCATACCTGTGCTATGTGTTTGAGTGTGTGAGCGCACTAACAGGTGTGTGTGTGTGTGTTTGCACACACAGATTAACCGTGGGCATGTTTCTTTTTTTAGCTAATGCTGGGGCCTGTTATCCAAAACAAGGTAACTGAGTGGGCGAATGGCACCCCTGTTGTTCTCATGCTTTAAGCTCATTGATCTCCACTGTCACCCATTTCGTGTGTCACCGACTCAGCGTCCCCTCCCCCCCACCCTGTGTTGTCTGTGTTGATTAGAGAGGTGATAAAGGGCCACCCTGGCTGTCGGGAGACATGCTTCCTCAGAGCCCAGCTCTCTCAATAACCTCTGTCTGCTATCTCCTCTGGAAGGATGGGAGGGAGGCCTGGATATTTAGGGAGGAGGAGGGGAGGAAGAGGAGGGAGTGAGGAGTATGTTTAGATAAATGGAGAAAGATTAGTTAGGAAGTGGGGGACTTGGAGGGCCGGGGGGCGGCAGGGTTGAGGTCGGGGGAGTTTCTTCCTTTTGCAGCTGCTTCCCCGATTTTGTGGAGGTAATTCTTTCTCTCTGTGTCTTCAGAAGGCAATAAAAGGCACTTCAGATGACAAATAGCAGCAGAGAAATGGAATATCTACAGAGAAAATTCTGCTACATTATTTTCTTTGATCTATTGCAGGAGCATTTTTTAACGTCTCTAAAGTTGAGATCAATAATCCTGCAGGGAGCTGCTTTTCTCTCTTCTGTTCTGTTCGGTTTTGTTCCGTCTTGGTTGCAATGAGTCTAACATCCCATCCCACTCTCTCTCTCTCTTTCTCTCCCGTTCCCTCTCTCTGTCTCGCTCTCTCTCCTTTATCGCTTTCCTCTCCTCCTCTGTGTTCATCTGTCTGTGTGTGTGCCTGCCTCTGCCTGTGTGTCTGGATGTTTGTGTGCATTCATCTACACATCTGTGTCTGCATGCCTGTCCTGTGTGTGGTGATCCACTTTCCACCTTACCTGCTACCCCCTCCCTCCTTCCCTCCCTCTATCCCTCCTTCCGTCCATCTCAGATCCCTCAGAGCGTGGTGGCGGTCACATGATCTCGACGGATGACCTGGAGTACCCGCGGGAGTACCGGACGCTGGGGAACGGGACGCGGCGTTTCTCCAACGTGGGTCTGGTGCACACCTCGGAGCACCGCCACACGGTCATCGCCGCCCAGAGCCTGGAGGCCCTTACCAACCTGCACAAGGTGGACATGGAGCGCAAGAGGGACGCCTTCATGGACCACCTGAAGAACAAGTACCCGCCCCAGTTGCAGCACCCCGGGCACCAGCACCACAACCCCCCCTCGCCCTCACCCTCCCACGGCAGCATGAGGCAGCCTGACAGAGAGCGAGCAGCGCGCGAACAGGTAAACACTACCTATGGGTACTTACATGAATATGGTGTATTGGCGTACACACACACACACATACAACCACCTCTATTTTCCACTGCACGGCTAGGGTGGAGCTGGTTACAGACTGGTAGTTTCAGATTGGTCTCTGGGTCTGTAGGTCTGTGGGTGATAACTGGAGCTGTTCTGTGTGAAAAATGATCAGTGTTCTCAGTCAGATGGTCTACAGAGTGAGAGAGAGAGAGAGAGAGAGAGAGAGAGAGAGAGAGAGAGAGAGAGAGAGAGAGAGAGAGAGAGAGAGAGAGAGAGAGAGAGAGAGAGAGAGAGAGAGAGAAAACAATGTACTGAGCAAATGTCAAATTGGCTTTTTACCAAATTACCGTACGACAGATCACGTATTCACCCTGCACACCCTAATTGACAAACAAACAAACCAAAACAAAGGCAAAGTCTTCTCATGCTTTCTTGATTTCAAAAAAGCTTTTGACTCAATTTGGCATGAGGGTCTGCTATACAAATTGATGGAAAGTGGGGTTGGGGGAAAAACATACGACATTATAAAATCCATGTACACAAACAACAAGTGTGCGGTTAAAATTGGCAAAAAACACACACATTTCTTTCCACAGGGCCGTGGGGTGAGACAGGGATGCAGTTTAAGCCCCACAATCTTCAACATATATATCAACGAATTGGCGAGGGCACTAGAACAGTCTGCAGCACCCGGCCTCACCCTACTAGAATCTGAAGTCAAATGTCTTCTGTTTGCTGATGATCTGGTGCTTCTGTCACCAACCAAGGAGGGCCTACAGCAGCACCTAGATCTTCTGCACAGATTCTGTCAGACCTGGGCCCTGACAGTAAATCTCAGTAAGACAAAAATAATGGTGTTCCAAAAAAGGTCCAGTTGCCAGGACCACAAATACAAATTCCATCTAGACACCGTTGCTCTAGAGCACACAAAAAACTATACATACCTCGGCCTAAACATCAGCACCACAGGTAACTTCCACAAAGCTGTGAACGATCTGAGAGACAAGGCAAGAAGGGCCTTCTATGCCATCAAAAGGAACATAACATTTGACATACCAATTAGGATCTGGCTAAAAATACTTGAATCAGTTATAGAACCCATTGCCCTTTATGGTTGTGAGGTCTGGGGTCCGCTCACCAACCAAGAATTCACAAAATGGGACAAACACCAAATTGAGACTCTGCATGCAGAATTCTGCAAAAACATCCTCCGTGGTACAACGTAAAACACCAAATAATGCATGCAGAGCAGAATTAGGCCAATATCCGCTAATTATCAAAATCCAGAAAAGAGCCGTTAAATTCTATAACCACTTAAAAGGAAGCGATTCCCAAACCTTCCATAACAAAGCCATCACCTACAGAGAGATGAACTTGGAGAAGAGTCCCCTAAGTAAGCTTGTCCTGGGGCTCTGTTCACAAACACAAACAGACCCCACACAGCCCCAGGACAACAACAACGACAACACAACTAGACCCAACCAAATCATGAGAAAACAAAAAGAGAATTACTTGACACATTGGAAAGAACAAACAAAAAAACAGAGCAAACTAGAATGCTATTTGGCCCTAAACAGAGAGTACACAGTGGCAGAATACCTGACCACTGTGACTGACCCAAACTTAAGGAAAGCTTTGACTATGTACAGACTCAGTGAGCATAGCCTTGCTATTGAGAAAGGCCGCCGTAGGCAGACCTGGCTCTCAAGAGAAGACAGGCTATGTGCACACTGCCCACAAAATGAGGTGGAAACTGAGCTGCACTTCCTAACCTCCTGCCAAATGTATGACCATATTAGAGACACATATTTCCCTCAGATTACAGCGATCCACAAAGAATTTGAAAACAAACCCAATTTTGATAAACTCCCTTATCTACTGGGTGAAAAACCACAGTGTGCCATCACAGCTGCAAGATTTGTGACCTGTTGCCACAAGAAAAGGGCAACCAGTGAAGAACAAACACCATTGTAAATACAACCCATATTTATGTTTATTTATTTTCCCATTTGTACTTTAACTATTTGCACATTGTTACAACACTGTATATATACATACTATGACATTTGAAATGTCTTTATTCTTTTGAAACTTCTGAGTGTAATGTTTACTGTTAATATTTATTGTTTATTTCACTTTTGTTTACTATCTACTTCACTTGCTTTGGCAATGTTAACACACGTTTCCCATGCCAATAAAGCCCTTAATGTAACGATCCCGCCAGTCTGAGTCGGGTCCTGTCGGTGGACTAGTTTTTCTGCTCGTGATCTCCAGTTTCCCGAGGGTTCTGGAACGCTCCGGGGAGCTCTCTTGATTTCCGCACCTGCATCCCATCAGCAATCTGCACACCTGGTCCTGATCATCACCCTTCTTAGGCTCTGGCCTAACATCCATTCCCTGCCGGATCGTTAGCCATGAACATCACTCGTCCGGAACCTTCATCCAACCTCTGCCTGGTGGTCGGCGGCTGCCGAGCCACGATTGGATCAACCACTGCACCCCCAACAACTAATCAACGCCGCCCGCTCTGTTCCCTGGATTATTCAGCATCACTCTTGAATTTGTAAATAAACACTCACCTTCGTTTCAACTTACCTTGTCCTGGTCTGCTTCTGGGTTCTGGCTTTGTAACTCGTGACAGAACGATCCGGCCAGTAATGAACCCAGCGGACCTGGACTCTGTTCGCCATGCCATTTCCCATCAGGAGAAGATGTTGGGACAACATAGCACGGCACTACAGGAGATAAGCGTTGTCAGTTCGAACCTTTCTACCGGTCTGACGGAGGTCCAGAACCAGCGCAAGTTTCCGGTGGAGGATCCACTACCGGTTTCACCCATCTCGCCTGCCGCGTCTGGAGCTGTGTCCTTCCGTGAGCCCAAGGTTCCGACGCCGGATAAATATGAGGGGGAGCTGGGAAGATGCCGTTTCTTTCCTTATGCAGTGTGGGTTAGTGTTCGATCTACAGCCCTACTCTTATGCCACAGACAAGGCTAGGATAGCCTTTGTGATTGAGTTGCTGCGTGGTCGAGCGCTGGAGTGAGCTTCAGCCGTTTTGGGAACGACAAGACCCCTGCATGGCTTCATACCAGGGGTTCACGGCCGAGATGAGGAAGCTCTTCGACCATTCCGTCCGAGGAAGGGACGCAGCTAGGCGCCTGTTTTCGCTTCACCAAGGAACTCGCAGCGTGGCCGACTTCGTGATCGAGTTCAAGACGTTGGCTGTGGAGAGTGGGTGGAATGAGGAGTCTCTGCAAGCGGCCTTTTACCAGGGTCTGTCGGAGCAGCTCAAGGATGAGTTGATCTCCTATCCGGAGCCTAGTGACCTGGACAGCTTGGTAGCCTTGTCTATTCGGGTGGATAATCGAGTCCGAGAGCCGAAGGAGGGAGAAGCAATGGGGTCCTTCCAATCGATCAGCTTCTCAGTTCCCAGTCGGGTCGGGTGGTGGACCAGAACACGTCGATCATTCTCCACCACAAAGGATTAGTGGAGAGGTCCTCTCTCCCGATTCTGAACCCATGCAAGTGGGGCGGCACGGGTTAACCAAGGAGGAGCGTCAACATAGACGTAAGACCAACTGCTGCCTCTACTGTGGTAGCTCGGGACATTACATCTCCACTTGTTCCCGGCGGTCGTCAAACTGCCCGGCTCGCTAAAGTTGGGAGGACTTTTAGCGAGCCAGTTTCAACCTCTCAGTACCTCTGTCAGACCCCGTTTCCCGGCTACCCTTGTGAACAGGAATCAGAGCTTAGCGATTAACGCTTTATCGATTCAGGTGCCGATGGAAGCTTTCTTGATGCCGAGTTGGTGGAACAGCTGGGGCTTTCCAAGGAGCAATTGCCGGGAAGCCATTGAAGCGACCACTCTGAACGGCAGTAGTCTGGCACGTATCACGATGAGGACTGAACCGGTTAAGATGCTGTTGTCGGGGAATCATTCGGAGATGATTTCATTCTTCATTCTGCCGTCTTCCCATGTTCCTCTGGTCCTTGGATACCCCTGGCTGAAGGAACACAATCCCACGTTCGATTGGGTGACGGGCAAGGTAACGAGTTGGAGCCTTGATTGTCATGCTAACTGTCTCAAGACTGCCTGTCCCCATTCGGTTCCCAGTCAGGTGATTGAGGCTAAACCCCCCAGATTTGTCCCTGGTTCCCGAGACATATCACGATTTGGGGGAAGTGTTCAGTAAGCAGAAGGCTCTGTCACTCCCTCCCCACCCGACCATATGATTGTGCCATCAACCTGTTCCCTGGAGCTGTCTACCCCAAGGGAAGGTTATACAGTATCTCCCGCCCTGAACGTGAGGCTTTGGAGACCTACATCAAGGAGTCCTAGCTGCTGGTCTCGTTCGGTCCCTCGTCATCACCCCTGGGGGCAGGATTCTTCTTTGTGGGTAAGAAGGATGGCTCTCTTCGACCGTGTATTGATTATCGGGGGTTGAATGACATCACGGTCAAGAACAAGTATCCCCTGCCCTTGATGAGTTCTGCCTTCGACTCCTTACAGGGTGCTACGGTGTTCACCAAGCTAGACCTACGCAATGCGTATCACATGGTCCGGATCAGAGAGGGAGACGAGTGGTTGACGGGTTTCAATACACCGATGGGTCACTTCGAGTATCAGGTGATGCCGTTTGGACTGACCAATGCTCCAGCGGTATTCCAGAGTATGGTGAACGACGTCCTGAGAGATATGATCGGTCTCTTTGTGTTTGTTTACCTGGATGACATTCTGATCTTCTCGAAGGAACCTTCCGACCACGTCCAGCATGTCCGGCAGGTTCTGCAGCGATTGTTGGAGAATCGCCTGTTCGTGAAGGCCGAGAAGTGCGAGTTTCACGCCCACACGACATCCTTTCTCGGGTACATCATCTCCAGGGGAGAGATTAGGATGGACCAGGAGAAGGTTAGAGCGGTTCTGGAATGGGCCCAGCCCGGTACGAGATTGCAGCTCCAGAGATTTTTGGGGTTTGCGAATTTCTACCGCAGATTCATCCGGGATTACAGCCGTGTGGCCGCTCCGTTAACGGCCTTGACTTCCAGTATCAGGAGCTTCAAGTGGAATCCGGAGGCGGATCGAGCGTTTCTGGATTTGAAGAGGCGATTCACCAACGCACCGATTCTCTCTCAACCGGACACGGCCCGTCAGTTCGCCGTTGAAGTGGACCGCGTCTGATGTGGGAGTTGGCGCCATCCTGTCGCAGCGATGCTCCACGGACAGTAAACTCCATCCCTGCGCCTACTACTCGTCGCCTTTCGCCTGCGGAGAGGAATTACGATGTGGGTAACCGGGAGCTTCTCGCGGTGAAACTTGCCTTGGAGGAGTGGCGCCACTGGTTGGAGGCGGAGCAGCCGTTTATTGTCTGGACTGACCACAAGAATCTTGCTTACGTGCAATCGGCTAGACGTCTCAACTCCCGGTCAGGCCAGGTGGTCGTTGTTTTTCGGACGATTCAATTTTTCCCTGACGTTCCGACCTGGATCTAAGAACGGCAAGGCGGACGCCTTGTCTCGGATGTTCTCCAAGACGGAGAGAGTGGGTCCAAGACCGAGACAATTCTCCCCCGGAACTGCGTCGTGGGAGCTGTTAGGTGGAAGATTGAGGAGGAGGTGATGGCGGCTCTTCGGACGCAGCCCGGTCCCGTAACGGTCCACCCGGTCGGTTGTTTGTGCCTGAGTCGGTTCGTCCTGCGGTCCTCAAATGGTCCCACGCCAGCAAGATGGCTTGTCACCCTGGCGTGGCTCGGACGATGGCGTTTCTTCGCAGACGCTTTTTGGTGGCCTGCCATGGCCGAGGATACTCGGGGTTATGTTGCTGCCTGTCCAGTGTGTGCGCAGAATAAGAGTACCAATCGCCCAGCTCTGGACTACTTCACCCCCCTTCCTATTCCCCGCGACCATGGTCGCATCTGGCCCTGGACTTTGTCACTGGGTTGCCCGCTTCTGAGGGGAACACGGTCGTTCTGACTATCGTGGACAGATTCAGCAAGTTCGCCCACTTTGTGCCAATTGCCAAGCTTCCCTCTGCCTCGGAGACGTCCGAGATCCTGGTTAGGGAGGTTTTCAGGGTCCACGGGTTGCCCAGTGATATCGTTTCCGACCGTGGCCCTCAGTTTACCTCTGCTGTCTGGAAGTCCTTCTGTTTGGCCATTGGAGCTACAGTCAGTCTCACATCTGGATTTCACCCCCAATCTAATGGTCAGGCGGAGAGAGCCAACCAGAAGATGGAATCCACGCTACGCTGCCTGGCCTCTTCCAACCCCACCTCCTGGGTCTCTCAGTTGCCTTGGGTTGAGTATGCCCACAATACTCTCCCCTACATCTGCCACTGGGATGTCTCCCTTCCAGTGCCTGTATGGCTACCAACCTCCCTTGTTCCCTTCTCAGGAGAAGGAGCTCTCAGTGCCTTCTGTTCAGGCCCATATTCGTCGTTGCCACCGGACCTGGCATCGGGCCAGAAAGGCACTCCTTAGAGTTTCGGACCGGTATCAGCTCCAGGCGAATCGTCGCCGGATCCCCGCTCCCACCTACACCATCGGAGATAGGGTCTGGTTGGCCACACGGGATCTTCCTTTACGGACTGAGTCTAGGGAAGTTGTTACCGAAGTTCATTGGTCCGTTTGTGGTGGAGAAGGTGATCAATCCGGTGGCAGTTCGACTCAAACTCCCGAGGACGCTCAGAGTCCATCCCACCTTTCATGTCTCCTGCCTCAAGCCTGTTTTCCTCAGTCCTCTGTTGCCTCCTCCGCCTCCTCCTCCTCCTCCTCGGATGATCGGAGGTGGTCCTGCCTACACGGTGCGACGCATCATGGATTCCAGACGGCGGGGCCGGGGTTTCCCAGTATCTCGTGGACTGGGAGGGGTATGGTCCTGAAGAGAGGAGTTGGATTCCGCGGCGACAGATCCTAGATGCTGACCTCATCCGTGACTTCTACCGCCTCCATCCTGGCGCTCCGGGAGTCCGCCCGGTGGCGTTCGTCGGAGGGGGTACTGTAACGATCCCGGCAGTCTGAGTCGGGTCCTGTCGGTGGACTAGTTTTTCTGCTCGTGATCTCCAGTTTCCCGAGGGTTCTGGAACGCCTCCGGGGAGCTCTCTTGATTTCGCACCTGCATCCCATCAGCAATCTGCACACCTGGTCCTGATCATCACCCTTCTTAGGCTCTGGCCTAACATCCATTCCCCTGCCGGATCGTTAGCCATGAACATCACTCGTCCGGAACCTTCATCCAACCTCTGCCTGGTGGTCGGCGGCTGCCGAGCCATGATTGGATCAACCACTGCACCCCCAACAACTAATCAACGCCGCCCGCTCTGTTCCCTGGATTATTCAGCATCACTCTTGAATTTGTAAATAAACACTCACCTTCGTTTCAACTTACCTTGTCCTGGTCTGCTTCTGGGTTCTGGCTTTGTAACTCGTGACACTTAAATTGAAATTGAATTGAAATTGAAATTGAATTGAGTGAGGGATATATGTTTGATGGCCCAGCATCACCTTCTTAGCAGTGTTTATCAGGCTGTCACAGCCCAGTGTGTATGTTTGTCTGGGCTGACAGTTTAGTCACCCAGCCTGTAGACGTTCCCATAGAGGGGCAGGGCGGCCCCACTGGAGCGTAAAGCAAACATACACACAATACACTCTCGCCTACGCAGCAACATGGGAACTCTCTCTCTCTCTTTTTCTTTCTTTCTTTCTTTCTTTCTTTCTTTCTTTCTTTCTTTCTTTCTTTCTTTCTTTCTTTCTTTCTTTCTTTCTTTCTTTCTTTCTTTCTTTCTTTCTTTCTTTCTTTCTTTCTTTCTTTCTTTCTTTCTTTCTTTCTTCTTTCTCTCTCTCTTTCTTTCTCTCTCTCTCTCTCGCTCTCTCTCTCTCTCTCTCTCTCTCTCTCTCTCTCTCTCTCTCTCTCTCTCTCTCTCAACCTTTCCCTCTGGTTTTCATTCCATCAGGTAACATAATACAGTATTTTCAAATTTAGCTATTTCACTCTCCTTTTTCTGCTAATCACCTATTCCATATTCTCTCTCTCTCTCTCTCTCTCTCTCTCTCTCTCTCTCTCTCTCTCTCTCTCTCTCTCTCTCTCTCTCTCTCTCTCTCTCTCTCTCTCTCTCTCTCTCTCTCTTTCTCTCTCTCTCTCTCTCTCTCTCTCTCTCTCTCTCTCTCTCTCTCTCTCTCTCTCTCTCTCTCTCTCTCTCTCTCTCTCTCTCTCTCTCTCTCTCTCTCTGTGTAAAGAGGCAAAGCCAAAGTAATCACATGAAAGAAAAGAGCAATGGGAGAATGGGAGAGAGAGAGAGAGAGAAGGGGAGGGTGGGTGAGAGACAGGTGGAGTCCATGGTTGCCACGGCAACCTCTCCCTAATATGGAAAGCGGTGATATCACATTGCAAAGGTCAGGCTGGAGAGAGGGAGGGAGGGAGAGAGAGAGAGCGAGAGGGAGAGAGAGAGAGAGAGAGAGAGAGAGAGAGAGAGAGAGAGAGAGAGAGAGAGAGAGAGAGAGAGAGAGAGAGAGAGAGAGAGAGAGAGAGAGAGAGAGAGAGATGCCAGACAGAGAGTGAGAGGCAGAGAAACGGCTACAAATCCTAAATTGCCGGGATATCATCATCGGGGCATGAAGGAGAGAGCAGCAAAGCCTGGAATTCCTTGTCATCTGCTGGCTGTGCATGCAATCGTCTGGGTGGAACATGGACAGGGGGAGGAGGGGGACAGAGAGAGAGAAAAAGAGGGGAGGAAAAGGGGGATAAGCAGAGGAACCAGTCAACCAGCCTGCTAGTCAATTAGCCAGCGCCAGCGGGAGGGAGACAGCCACACATCTGCGAAGGAGTTAATCGCCTGGTGTTGTAATGAATTAAATAAAAGAGTTTCCGCCGCATGTTCCGGAGAGAGGGAGGGAAGTGGAGAAAGAGAGAGCCAGAGGGAGGGAGAGACTGACAAAGCGGTATGATGATCCTCTGCACCTGACGGAGGGAAGGGACAGCCTGGTGAGACTGGAGAGGAGAGAGGAGAGGAGGACAGGTGTGCTGCAGGTGAGAGCTGGGGGAGGATGGGGGGTGTTTAGTGAGGGAGGAGTGTGTGTAGGTCTGGAGGGGGTCTCGTATGTCAAGGCAGGACTGGTCTATGTTTGTTGTGGTTGTTGTGGTGACAGGCTTCATGCGTTTGGCAGGTGTAAGGCGGCATTCTTGTAGAGTGTGTATATGTGTGTGTACAGGTGTATGGAGAGAGATGGAGGTAGACTGACTGGGAGAAAGATTGAGGAATAGAGCGAGAGAGACTGAGTGAGAGAATGACGGAATGAGGAGGGGGGGGGGAGAGGAAAGGAGAGAGCGCAGCCTGCTTTGCATGCAGGTCAGGCAGAACGGAGCTCCAGTCTGTGAGGCTCTGTCCTTCTGTCAGAGAACCCTGCCTGCCTATGGCCCTCTCCCACACAGAGGTGCAGTGTGTGTGTGTGTGTTTACACAGGACAGTGAGGCTGGAGGGGTTGTGGTGTATGTGTGTTTTCGTGTTTGTGTATGTACACCATGGCAGGGGAGAGATAGATGGGAGAGGGAGGAGGAGGGGGAGGGTTAACAGCATACATTTAATCCCTGATCCCCACCTCTAATCCTGCATGGAGGTGCAGGCAGGTCTGCAACCTGAAACACATGGGTAGTACATATGTAATTCAGCAGGGGTATGTGTTAACTGGGGGGATAAAGATGTTTCAGCTTAGTACTAGGGCTGCTGGTGGAGTCATACTGTATGTATTAGCTAGTATGGATGACTGGTGTGTGGTGACTATGACACATCTGGGGCTGAGGAGGTGGCTGCAAAGTGTTGACTTGTCTAGGTATGCTGAGAGGGGTTTGGCACAGAGTGGGAGTTTTGGGGGGTTCATTTATTTTCAATTAGTATGCTGTATATAAAGGTTATAATTGGTCAGAAACTATACTTCAAGGTAAACAAAACAGCTTTATAGTACTGAAAGCATAGTGTTGATGTTACCTTAGAATCCACTGACCTGTGCTATCTATCACACGGCAGCAGTATTTGCGACTCAAAGTCCAATCTGTAGGATGGCCAATCAAGGTGCAGTTCAAACAACAACAGGAGCTGAAGTGGTGGAGAAAGAGAGGCTGTTTACTCTGACCTTAGATCTGTAAACAAGACTCATTACATGAGAGCCCACAGAACAGGCACATGCACAATAAACATTCTCACATTTCTAGTCTGTGAGGAAAACAACATTATTCAAGAGTTATTCACTTGCAGAAATGCTGCCTCTGAGCATCTGTCTGTCAGTTAGTTCCAGGGTTGTCAGGGGCAACCCCTGAGCCCAGGCAGTCTAGACTGAATGACTGACTGCCACATGAGCAGGTAGAATCTAACCCAGCCCATCCCACAGGCAGTAGAGCCTACCTCCTAGTCTAGTCATGACCTACTTTCCACATGGACACACACACACACACACATTTCCATCCTGCCGACACACAGGCACAAAGCTTTGGTTCACCTGACCTCCAACATAAAACCAATAGAATAGAATTTAAGTCACTTATAGAATAGAGAGAAATGAGAGCAGCCAAGCGAGCAGAGTTTAACTGAATGTGTTCTCTAGTAGACTCTGAGTTACATCAAGGTTATCCTATAGAGATAATTGTTTTGACATTAGTAACATCCAGCTCCCCAGTAAAGGAATTATTTTGTGTCAGTGAAAGCAAAACTAGGTCTTCCTGGATCTGATCGTTCTAGCCTGTTCTGACACTGCTAGACATTACAATGAACTCAATCCCAACCTTTTATTTTAACTCATGCCCCATCCATCCTGTAATGCAAAGAAAAGGTTAACTTATCAGGGAGGCTCATCCGCATATATAATCAGCAGCCACCTATGTGATTCAGAGAAACAGAAAGTTCCAGACTGTTGTTTATCCTGGTTCCAAGCATGTTTGTGCTGTATAGCTGATTCCTGTCACAAACAGGTCTGGTAACAGGCTAGTTGTTGTTGCCATGGCAAGGCATTTTGTCGCTGTCCTGTGGGCGTATATTGTCCCTCTGGGAGAACACAGAGATCCAGGGTCAGTTTGAAGCTGTGGGTGTAGTTGTTGCCATGGCAGGGAGTCTTAGCGGTGCTACCCGGTGCCCTGTGGTCATATATTGTCACTCTCTCCAGGTCATCACTTAGTCTCGACCGGATCATGAAAAATGCAGCTCCATTGATCAGCATGGGGTGTAGAGGTAGCTACTATTGTGTCAGTGTGCCTTCCTGCCCTGTACACCATGCTGCCTCCCTAGTCCATAGCCAAGCCCTGCAGGACTGTTTAACACTGTGTCAATGAGAGAGATAGAGGGAGGAACACCTTAGGCTTAGAGAGACTGGTATCATCTAGGTCAGGGGGGATTCCCATCAGCCATAACCAGCTCTCCAGCTAGCTAGCTGCCTTGGTTTTCATAGTTAAATGAATGTCGGTCATCTATTATAAATTACTACGCTGGGTGAGAGACAGACGGGGAGATGATAAAGTAACAATCAGTTGTAAATGAACTCTTTCTGATGTCCATAATAAAAATATGATGAGGTGATATCGAAAAGAAACACTGAGAAAGGGTTAGGTAGAGAATATCAGATGGCTAGAGAGAGAGAGGCAGGTGGAGAGAGGGAGCAGAAACGAAGAGAAAAGGAGAGAGAGAGGGGGCCTGTCTGCCGATGGATGATGGAGAAGTCTGGGAGACAGGCCAATATCTGAACGACTGACAGAGTGGCCTGTTTAATTCAATTTCACTTCTTTCATTTAATCCTGTCAAAAGCCACAGCCTGTAGCTAGTTCCTACTTGGTTTGAGTTGTAACATTACATTCACAAACAGATCCCCCCCTCACCCCCTCCTGCCCACATCCACAACACCTAATGCAAATCAATTACTAAGAACATTGTAACCTTCTTGTTGTATTAACGATTCCCTTAATGGGCTGTCAATATGTTCTGTGTTGGCTCTGATGGAGGATAATGACATGATGCTTGGGATAGTGTGTGTGTATGAGTGTGTGTGTGTGTCTGTGCTTTGTGTGTGTGTGTGTGGGAAGTGGGCAAGTAGGGTGTGTGCAGCATATTTTGGGCTGGGAATGGTCACACTTCTAAGAGCATTTGATGCTGGAGTGTCACTGTCAAGGGCTTTTGGGTTACGTATTTCAGCCACTCTCTCTATCTCTCCTCTTCTCTCCATCTCTTTCTCCATCTCTCTCTCTGTCTCTCTCTCTCCCTCACCCATCAAGCAATTTCTCCAAGAGTTACTTTTATTATTAGTTGTCAGATACTTGAGAGTAAATGTCTAACACCCCCCCTCTCTCTCTCTGTCTGTCTGTCTCTCTCTCTCTCTCTCTCTCTCTCTCTCTCTCTCTCTCTCTCTCTCTCTCTCTCTCTATCTCTTTCTCTTTTATTTTCTCTCTTTCTTTCTTTTTGTCTCTCCCCAGCAACAACCCAACTACTGGAGCTTTAAGGTCAGTGCTGTAAGTGACAGTGTCGCTGTGTCAGTTTGATTTCTCCATCCACTGTGGTGTGTTCTTGTTGTGTGTATTTGTGTGTGTGTGTGTGTGTGTGTGTACCACCCCAGGCTCCTGTGGCACATCTCTCTTTCTCTGCCTGGTTTCTGCAGCAGCCCTGTGCCCGTCGCACCGCTGGCACGCAGACTCTCAGTTGGCATCTCTTGAGTCTCAGGCGGCGGCAGCAGCTTAAAGCCTTCAAGCTCCATTTAATCTGCAGGAAATGATTCTCCCAGGATTAATGCCACCTCAGTCAGTCAGTCAGTCAGCTAATGGCTAACATCCATGTGACCTTGCTAGAGTATTACTCAGGCTAACTGAGACGTTAAGAAGACATTACAGTGCCTTATTGCATTGTGGAAATATTGCTTTGACATGTCTCAGATGTCCTTAGATTTTACTGACAGGCTTTGAGGTTAGATATGCAGTATTGAGGATAAATGTACAGTTATATGTCATGTATTGTTTCTGTTCTGTCTTGCCTGCGGATGCATCAGTGAGGGTATATCTGTTTTGCGTGTGACATTGAGGTAGTTGGAGTAGATGGAGTTTATGTGTATGTGTCATGCTGTGGATCTATGTGAGCTAACATGGTTTACAGGGTGTAAATGAGCTCCGTTGAGGGTTATATTTCATACATGTTGTCCAGTTGCTGCTGAGGCACAGCATGGATCTACACAGAGAGGCTTTCAGGAAGTATTGACATCTGTGTGGGAAGAGGCCTCGTCTGAGGTTTATGCTTCCCTGAAATATCATCTGGACAGGGTGGAAATGTCACCAGATATCGATATCCAGATTCCTGACCCATCTACCACACAGCTATGTAATTATTACACTGTCCAAAAAAGCTTTAAAAACCCTCTGACCTCGAGACATTTTTCTTTGCACTCCCAACAAACTCTAATCAGAGGCAGTCAGTCAGACAGGCTGTTTTCTTGGCTTGACTGCCCGCTGAAATTAGACAGTCATCAAATCGCTGTCACAATATTAGATTTTCTCTTCCTTTTTCTACTTCCATGACTCATGGAAATATTTGATCAAGTGCTTGTTGAATAATGCTTGCCCACTTCTCCAGTGCTCCTCCACATAAATTACATCACAGTGTCTAAATCTGAAGATTAATATCATTAAAAGCCTACTGAATGAGTCACATTCTCAACAAGCTGAATTAGACAGAATTAAGTGAAGGAGGAGAACAGGTGATAAGAAGAAGTGGTAGAATCCAGCCCTATAGAGTTTTCTTTGCTGTCTGTATCAGACCTGAGTTAAAATACTATTTCAGGTATTTCAATTACTTTTCAGTACATTTCAAAACAAGTATTCAGATAACCTTTATTTTTTTTTAAACAAGTAGTTGAATATTGGAATGTATTTTGAAATACACTTGGAAAGAATTTGAAAATGCTCAAATACACTGACTCAAATTGTGATAAGGAGTCAGGCGCAGGAGGTTAAATCACAGAATAACAGGCTTTAATCCGCAAAATACAGGTTTACACACAAATGCGTCAAACACACTCCAGGGCACAAAACAGGTGCACTGGAAAATACAAGGCACACGGGAAAAATCTCCCATCTAACAAAATACACGAGCTCCACCGAGCTTCACTAACCTTCACAATAAACAATCACCCACAAGGACAAGGGGGCAGAGGAAACACTTATACACCGACTAATTAGGGGATTAGAACCAGGTGTGTGATGACGAGACAAGACAATTGTGATGATGATTGGGGTGGCAGTGGTTAGTACTCCGGTGATGACGAACGCCGAAGCAGCAGAGGAGGCAGCCTCGGCCGAAGTGGTGATAGTACCCCCCCCCCCCCGAGTTTTATTGCGCAATCCCCCGCCCGATGAGGTGGTAATTTAGTCACCTGCGTTTTAGAGAACGCTTGCGCCAGATCGAGGTATTCAGGGGGAATGCGCACGGTGGAGGTACTGTCTGGACTTTCCACCGTGGTTGCACCAACGGAAACATCTAGACACCTACCCTGACACTCTCGCGACCACCCCGTGAGAGCCCTCTGCGGCCATGAGAAGGTGGGGTTGTGGAGTGCTAGCCAAGGGATACCTAATACCACAGGGAAAGCAGGAGATTCAATAATCGAAAAAATTACCTGCTCAAAATGAGTCTCCTAGGTGATCATGGTGACTGGTATCGTGACTTCCGTAACAAACCCGGACCCTATTGGTCGACTATCGAGTGCTCTGATGGGGAGTGGAATGGATAGGGGAACCAATGTTATGCCTTGACGGCGTGCGGATGCCCATAAAGTTCCCAGCTGCGCCTGAATCGACTAGTGCCTTACACTGGGGAACTACCATGAGATCGGGAAAGTGGATAGGTAGGGTACAGTGTGCAGCAGTGGGCTCTGAACAAGTGTGGGTGTTCGATACCTGGGGTGATGTGTGAGTGCCCTGCCTGCCGCCTCCCGGCCCAAAGGAGCGTTGACTACGACGTGTGGTGTATTGTCCCTTTGTGCCACCAGAGTGGCACTGTCGCTGTCCTCCTCCGCTCTCTTGGCCGGCGGCTCCACCAAGCTCCATCGGCTCGGGATCCGAGTCGTCTGGGGTGGAAACGGGCAGACCCCCACCAGGACGTCCTCTGGCTGCCAGCAGGTTGTCCAAACGAATGGCCATGTCCACCAGTTTGTTGAAGGACAACATGGTGTCTCGGCAGGCTAGCTCCCGTATGATGTCCTCCCGCAGATGGCACCGGAAATGGTCGATCAGGGCCAACTCGTTCCACCCGGACCCCGCTGCCAGCGTCCGAAACTCCAACACGAAGTGCTGCGCGGTCCTCGTCCCCTGCCTCAGATGGACCAGTCGCTCACCCGCCTCTCTACCCTCGGGCGGGTGATCAAAGACCGCCAAAAGAGGCGAGCGAACTCCCTGTAGTCCTCCAACGCGGCTCCTCCTTCGTTCCACACCGCGTTGGCCCACTCCAGGGCTTTCCCACAGGAAACGAGGACGGACACCTTCTCCCGCTCCGATGGTTCCGGCCTGATGCTGGTGAAGTAAAGCTCCAATTGGAGGAGGAATCCCTGGCACAGCACTGTCATCCCATCAAACGCCCGTGGTCGGGATATCTGGATCCCTCCGGGTGCTGGGGTGTAGGTGGCTGGATCCGGTTGGCCAGCTGGTCTCGACAGATCGGGTCCTCTCCTCTCCAGGCGTTGGATGACCTGAAGAAGCCGATCCATCGCTTCCCCCAAGCTGGTCAGCATCGTGGAATGCTCCTGGACCCGTGCCACGACTCCAGGCATGCGCTCTTCTCCCGCTGACTCCATATTCGGGTGGGTGATTCTGTGATAAGGTGGTGTTGAAGGAGTCAGGCGCGGGAGGGTAAATTACAGAATAACAGGCTTTAATCCGCAAAATACAGGTTTACGCAGAAATGCGTCAAACACACTCCAGGGCACAAAACAGGTGCACTGGAAAATACAAGGCTCACGTGAAAATACTCCCGTCGATACAAAATATACACGCTCCACCGAGCTTCACTAAACTCCACAATAAACAATCACCCACAAGGACAAGGGGGCAGAGGGAACACTTATACACAGACTAATTAGGGGAATAGAACCAGGTGTGTGTGATTGACAAGACAATTGTGATGATGATTGGGGCGGCAGTGGTTAGTACTCCGGTGATGACGAACGCCGAAGCCTGCCTGAACAAGGAGGGGAGGCAGCTTCGGCGGAAGTCGTGACACAAATACACTCCCATGCATTTATTATTTGAAATAAGTATTTGAAAAGACTTTCAATTACAATTTGGTCGACTACTTGTTGTTGTTGTTTTTTTTACAAATAACCATTCAAAAACTCAAATAAAAGTACTTGTTTTGGGCTGTGAATTTGAAAATACTCAAATACACAGAAGAAAAAGTATTTAAATAACAGATACTCAAAATACACACGTATTTTAACCCTGGTCTGGTATGTATGTATTCTACTGGCCTGGCCCCTTTTCTATTTTTCCTCAGCAAAGAAGACTACCAGCCATCTCAGTCATCTTCCCTCCCCAGAGTACGCCATTTTCCTCACTCTCCTGCCGAGCGAGCAGATCGCATCAGTGAACAATCCAGCGCAATTTGGCAGAGCAATTTCTTCCATGCATTGATGACTCCCCGTGTTATAAAGAGACTGAGCTCGGCCAAGGAGAGAGGGTGGGGGGGAGCAGGCTCGCATTAGGGGGGGGCTCGTATTCTGCCCGAGAGATAGACGGCGAGAGTGAAAGCCAGAGATAGAGGGAAAGAGTAAGTGAGGAGTAAGAGGGGGGTAATTTTTGCTTGCTTGTTTTCCAGGCTCTTCTCTCCCTGTTTGGTGAAATAGCACAAAGTGTGGAGAGAGAGCGAGTGTGTATGAGAGCAGGGCTGTTCAAACAGACATAGAATTCAGCAGGAGAAGGAGTAGAGGCTGCTTTGAGAGCTGTCCAGAAACAGAGGTGTTGACATAGAGAGACCCAGACAGCCAGAATGAGAAGCTACTTTTGAGACGGATTAAAAACTGATGAATCTCTGAGGGGTGTGAGCGACAGAGCAGGAAAGGGAGGGGAAAGATGGCACAGAGAGAGATTGTGGAGAGAGAGAGAGAGAGAGAGAGAGAGAGAGAGAGAGAGAGGGAGAGGAAAGGAGAAAGACATACACTGAGTATACAAAACATTAAGAACACCTACAGTGAGGGAAAAAAGTATTTGATCCCCTGCTGATTTTGTACATTTGCCCACTGACAAAGACATGATCAGTCTATAATTCTAATGGTAGGTTTATTTGAACAGTGAGAGACAGAATAACAACAACAAAAATCCAGAAAAACGCATGTCTAAAATGTTATAAATTGATTTCATTTTAATGAGGGAAATAAGTATTTGACCCCTCTGCAAAACATGACTTAGTACTTGGTGGCAAAACCCTTGTTGGCAATCACAGAGGTCAGACGTTTCTTGTAGTTGGCCACCAGGTTTGCACACATCTCAGGAGGGATTTTGTCCCACTCTTTACAGATCTTCTTCAAGTCATTAAGGTTTTGAGGCTGACGTTTGGCAACTCGAACCTTCAGCTCCCTCCACAGATTTTCTATGGGATTAAGGTCTGGAGACTGGCTAGGCTACTCCAGGACCTTAATGTGCTTCTTCTTGAGCCACTCCTTAGTTGCCTTGGCCGTGTGTTTTGGGTCATTGTCATGCTGGAATACCCATCCACGACCCATTTTCAATGCCCTGGCTGAGGGAAGTAGGTTCTCACCCAAGATTTGACGGTACATGGCCCCGTCCATCGTCCCTTTGATGCGGTGAAGTTGTCCTGTCCCCTTAGCAGAAAAACACCCCCAAAGCATAATGTTTCCACCTCCATGTTTGACGGTGGGGATGGTGTTCTTGGGTTGATGCCAAAGAGCTCCATTTTGGTCTCATCTGACCACAACACTTTCACCCAGTTCTCCTCTGAATCATTCAGATGTTCATTGGCAAACTTCAGACGGGCCTGTATATGTGCTTTCTTGAGCAGGGGGACCTTGCGGGCGCTGCAGGATTTCAGTCCTTCACGGCGTAATGTGTTACCAATTGTTTTCTTGGTGATTATAGTCCCAGCTGCCTGATCATTGACAAGATCCTCCTGTGTAGTTCTGGGCTGATTCCTCACCGTTCTCATGATCATTGCAACTCCACAAGGTGAGATCTTGCATGGAGCCCCAGGCCGAGGGAGATTGACAGTTATTTTGTGTTTCTTCCATTTGCGAATAATCGCACCAACTGTTGTCACCTTCTCACCAAGCTGCTTGGCGATGGTCTTGTAGCCCATTCCAGCCTTGTGTAGGTCTACAATCTTGTCCCTGACATCCTTGGAGAGCTCTTTGGTCATGGCCATGGTGGAGAGTTTGGAATCTGATTGATTGATTGCTTCTGTGGACAGGTGTCTTTTATACAGGTAACAAGCTGAGATTAGGAGCACTCCCTTTAAGAATGTGCTCCTAATCTCAGCTCGTTACCTGTATAAAAGACACCTGGGAGCCAGAAATCTTTCTGATTGAGAGGGGGTCAAATACTTATTTCCCTCATTAAAATGCAAATCAATTTATAGCCTTTTTGACATGCGTTTTTCTGGATTTTGTTGTTGTTATTCTGTCTCTCACTGTTAAAATAAACCTACCATTAAAATTATAGACCGATCATTTCTTTGTCAGTGGGCAAACGTACAAAATCAGCAGGGGATCAAATACTTTTTCCCCTCACTGTACTCATGACACTGACCAGGTCATGAGACTGACCAGGTGAATCCAGGTGAAAGCTATGATCCCTTATTGATGTCACCTGTTAAATCTATTTCAATCAGTGTAGATGAAGGGGAGAAAACAGGTTAAAGAAGGATTTTTAAGCCTTGAGACTATTGAGACATGTATTGTGGATGAGTGCCCTTCAGAGGGTGAGTGCCCTTCAGAGGGTGAAAACCACTGCTTGATTTTTCACGCTCAACAGTTTCCCATGTGTATCAAGAATGGTCCACCACCCAAAGGACATCCAGCCAATTTGACACACCTGTGAGAAGCATTGGAATCAACATGGGCCAGCATCCCTGTGGAACGCTTTCGACACCTTGTAGAGTCCATGCCCTGACAAATTGAGACTGTTCTGAGGGCAACTCAATATTAGTAAGGTGTTCCTAATGTTTGGTATAGTCAGTGTATGAAAAAGGAAAAGTGCTTGAAAAGGGCAGATAATAGAAGGGGGATAGCAGAAGAGAGGTGTGAGGAGTGTGATATTAGTCAGTTAAAACCACCTATGATCGATGTCCGTGCCCCTGCGGAAATCTAATTAGCATAATAAAATAATTCCCATAAAAATCCATCAGTTTAAGCTAGATATATCTGTTTTTTTTGCATTGGATGTGTCTCAATCCACCGCATCCGCCGATGTCGCACTTCCGCATCTGCGGTGAAAGGTGACAGAGCTAGAGCAGTGTTTGTCAGACCATGAGACATCCTGAAAATCGGTCTTCTCACAAAATCGTCCGTTTTGCTCTACAACCCCCACAAGCGTATTGGGACTCGTCTAAAGTCAGTTCAGCCGATCTGCCAACTTCTGTCTGTAGCATCCGAACAGTTTGGGCTACACACTAATGACGGCTCTGTGGAAAGGTGAGACTCTCACGAACACGTACATGTTGGTTGTTTTGCTCAATGACGCCCACAGGCCTCACAAGACTCGTCTGAAGGTCCCCCGGTACCAGTTGAAAAAATGTATTGAAGTATATATGAAGACTGTTTAGTACCAACAATAAGGGGTTAAATACATGTTTAAAAAAAAGAATAATAATAATGTTTCCTGATCTTTCTTATATCTCTCAGATATAGGACAGACACTTCAGAACATATTTCCTTTCGATTTTTGGGGGGTGACTATCTGTTGTTCCATGTAGTGAATCTGTTATTCAATGTATGGGCTAATAGCAATAAGGCCATAAAACACTTCTAGATTATTTTGACACTTCAAAATCAAATAGCAAAATTATCCTTGGTATGAGCTTCTTAAAACAATTCCATATAGCTTAGTAGAACCCCCCCTTCTCCCCCCCACCCCATCTTAAACAAGGCTTAGACTCTTATGGGTTAATAAACGTCTCTCTAGCAACGATCCATGGTAAAACAGATTCTTCTCAGATCTGAGAATAGTGAGAATGTCTCTTTCTCTCTTTCTGACTAATAAACTCTCAGTGGAATGTCTTATCACTTATCACCATGGTAATTAACAGCTAAAGAGAAACCAGAGACCGTCACCCCCTGTCATGTGATCCTCCATTGGTGGACTTGACTCCAACAGCTATCTGTTTTCTCTGTATGGCCTTGCCCCCAACCATTAACTTCAGCCTCTCAACCTATAACAAGCACTTAAACACAACCATGACACTGACCTTAAACCTGACCCACTCTTTGTGCGAACAAGAGACAAAATAGAGAGAAATGGAGAGGGAGGGAGAGAGAGAGAAAAGGAGAGAGAGATGGGGTTTGTTGTTGGATTGAATGCAGTTCATAGCCCTAGGTATGTTGCAGCCTGCTGTGTCCTCCTTTCCATTGAATTATATTTCTTGTAAGATCATCTTGTTTTCTCCTTGTTCATTTCTTCCTCCGTTGTATTATAAGAATGTAGTCTTCTCACAGTAATTGAGTGCTATTGAAAAAGCCTGGATTGACACCATAGGATGATAGGGAGAGAGGGAGAGAGGGAGAGAGGGAGAGAGGGAGAGGGGGAGAGAGGGCAGAGAAAAGAGGAAGAGGTGGAACCACTGTTTTCCTCTGAAGAGAGAGTGCGTGTCTAGCATTAGAGATCTCTTAGCAGATGGTGTGTGCATTTACCTGCCCATGATGACGCACAGGAGAGAATGGGCACCCACTAGTTGAATCAACGTTGTTTCCACGCCATTTCAATGAAATTACATTGAACGTTTGTGCCCAGTGGGATATCACTCTGACACCTTTACATAAAGTATCTATGGCAACAACACCAAGTTGATATGGTTTCTTTCCTCCAACATATGGAGAGAACATATTTTGTTCCATTGGGGGAATCTACCTTTGTTTCTTAAGTGTTTAGTGTTTCTCCAAGCTACAATAGAATGACTCACACCTGTTTTTCCAACTACAGTTAAAGTGAAAGATTCTCATTAGGTGAGTTGCTGGATTGGAGTTTGGCGACAGATCTTCTCTCCTGTGTGTGAGAGCGAGATGGAGCTAGTTTCCCTCTCTCCACTTTCTCCTGAGTTCTATTTGATATTTTGCATGGTCTCACCGGTTCGGTGTGATTTGTTGAAAAGATCCTCTGTTATGTAGACACACAAACTCCAGGGAGTAGTGTTAGCTCAACGTCAGCTCACTGACGTGTTCACTCTTTTAAAGGACATGTATCTTTTAGCTGTGCTGAGTCAAGATGATGGCTGTGTTTTATCCATCTGTGCTCTGGCTTCATTTAGCCCTGGAGCTCTGCTTGGCTCACTGGAGCTGGTGTTTGTGTGGATTGTGTGTGCAGTGTGTTCTGTGTGTACAATATATGTGCTGCTGTGTGGTCTATGGACTGTGTTGTTGTGCTGCCTGCTCAGTGTGGTCGTTGCTTAAAGATAAATGACTCCATTAGAAAGCACAGTGGGGGCGATCCGTCAGAACCACCCTCTTTCTGCGTGCTCAGACACTGTCTGCCTGCCCTGCCCTGCCCACCAAATCAAATCAAATCATGTTATTGGTCGCGCACACATATTTAGCAGATGTTATCGCAGGTGTAGCGAAACGCTTATGTTCCAACAGTGCAGTCATTTACAAGTGCCACCACTCTGTTGTGGGGTTGTGTGTGTGACTGCACTGTGTAAATGTTTGTGGTTGCAGTATGAACAGTGCGTGTGTGTGCCATGTGTGCGTGCATGCGTGTGTGCGTGCATGTGTGTGAGTATGTGTGTGTGTGAGTTTGTATGTGTGTCACAGGAGGTTGGTGGCACCTTAATTGGGGAGGATGGGCTCGTGTTAAAGGCTGGAGCGGAATGGTATCAAATGTGTTTGAAGCCATTCCACTTGCTCCTTTCCAGACATTATTATGAGCCGTCTTCAGCAGCCTCCTGTGGTGTATGTGCATGCATGTTCTGTGTATTTGTCAAAGCGAGCACTGCTGGGAGTCAATGAGCACAGCACTCTGTGAAGCTGTGTCTCGCCTTCCTAAAGACAAGATTAATGAGAGCCTCGTAAAAAACATGCTGAAGTCTTATTAAAGCAGAACGAGGGATGAAAACGACACAGAGAGCGGAGGAGAAGTTGTGTTCTACTTGGTGTGAGGGGCTAGCGAGGGGCGTAGGTACTGTACTGTACTGTGATGTGTCTGGCTGGCTCTGCAAAGCTAACAGTCCTCATCGAGCATTCTGGGAGCTCATTAAAGGAGTCTGGGAGCTGGAGGAGACCCGGCGGTGGGGATAGGGGAGCCAGCTCACTGAGCAGAACACAGCAGCCTGGCAGAACACTGTCTAGTTGCAGCAGCAGCAGAGTAGCTGAGGAAGAAGAGATGCTGCCTGGGCCCAGGCCAGGTCCAGCTAGTAGAATAAACCCAGAGTGACAGCCCTGATCTGGATCTACATGGCCTTGTCTAATCCAGACAGCTCTGGTCCCAACCAATAGGGAGAGGAGGCAGGTGTAGAGGGAGAGATAACTTTACATAAGCTTTAAAACATTAAAAATAGGTCTCAGCGCCCACCAGGTTATTCTGTATCTTCCCCATTCCTACCTACTGGTCCTCAGTGGATCCCCAGTTCTGAAGGTGTTGTGTTCTGCACCTCTGCCTTGCTGTATCCTTCTGCTGTCAGCATTGGTGAACCAACAGGCACCGTCACATTATTCCATCCCACCCTATCAGAAAGAGGAAAGATGGCATCAGTTGTGTGAATGTTGTTCCTGACATGCTGATACATTATGCCAATCTTAATTGTGTTTGTTTGTCTTATAATCTGTATATTGTTTGTTACCTCTTTCACGTTTGTACTCCTCTCTGTCAAATCCATTCTATCTGCCTCTCTCTCCCTCTCCTCTCCCCAAACAAACTCTCTCTCTCTTTCTCTCCTCCAGAGTCGTAGCCCGCGTCACTCCCAGTCCACCCAGTCTGGGCTAGCTGACCAGGCTGCTAAGCTGTCCTTTGCCTCAGCTGAGTCTCTGGCTGAGACCATGTCTGAGGCTGACATCCCCCTAGGGTTCAGCCGAACCAACCGCTTCCGCCAGAGTCTGCCCCTGTCTCGCTCAGCCAGCCAGAACAAGCTGCGCTCCCCAGGTGAGACCCAACACCCACACTGGAGCTAGATGTGATCCAGACATTACAGAGACTATACATGACGTGTACATGATCACGTCTTAGTCTTTACCAAGAACTGCTACAGTAAGACAGCGCTCCCCATGTGAGACCCACCACACACTGTACAGAGAATATACAGTACATGAGATCAGTGGAGGAAGGGCAGGACCATCCTGCTCAGTGAATTCCATAAAAATAAAAATAGTGAAACTTTAAAACAGTTATCCTTTTGGATAAAACTATACTAAATATATTCACATGCCACCAAATAATTGATTAAAACGCACTGTTTCGCAATGAAGGTCTACAGTAGCCTCAACAGCACTCTGTAGGGTAGCACCATGGTGTAGGTGGGGGACAGCTAGTTTCTGTCCTCCTCTTGGTACATTGACTTCAATACAAAACCTAGGAGGCTCATGCTTCTCACCCCCTTCCATAGACTTACACAGTTATTATGACAACTTCCAGAGGACATTCCCAACCTATCAGAGCTCTTGCAGCATGAACTGACATGTTGTCCACCCAATCAAAGGATCAGAGAAGTAATCTAGTACTGAAAGCATAAGCTACTACAGCTAGCTAGCACTGCAGTGTATAACATGTGGTGAGTAGTTGACTCAAAGAGAGAGAAAGACAATAGTTGAACAGTTTTGAAAAAATGCATTTCCTTAAAAATGAAGGAGAAGCAAGAAAGAGAGAGAGAGAGAGAGAGAGAGATTGCTATATTTAGTTGTATATTTTTTTTTTACTTTCACTTAGCTAGCAAATGCAGCTAGCTAGTTTAGCCTACTCAAACACCCAGCTCAAACAGAGAGGGATGCTATGTTAGCTAACTGGCTATGGCTATCCAAAACTGGAACTTTTCCAAATCAAGGTTAGCTTTTGGTTTTATTCATTTATTGCCCCTGCCGGTGTAACTGCTAAACTGCTTGCTAACTGTACACTGTACTGCATGATTGTAGTGGGTTTACTAACGCGTTAGTTCTAGTAGCTATGTTGACTGACATTAGCTAATATGGTGACAACAATGTAGGCTGCGGTTAGCGGTCATGATATGAAGGTTTGGCTTAGAACGTTTTTATTGCCTGGTCGCAGACAGCTGATGTGTTATGCACTGAAGCCCACGAGCGAAGGGAAAAGGTGACAGGAGGACAGTGTGTAAATGCGAGAAGGAATTAACATGAAAGTGATCATGCTGTTTGTATGTGGCTGCTATGAAAGTGAACTATTCTGTTGAAAAACCTTTCTTAAGTGGAAGCAAACGGAACGAAACGGGGATAAACATACCTGAATTTGTCCAATAGAAAATATTGTTTGCAACTGTTGGACTAAAGATTACACCCTAGATCAGCTAGATGCAGGTAAGTGTGCAAGGCGGTATTGAATGTGCCACTGTCTGTCACCTTGATTACTCAAATGTTTATCTTGACCTATACATCTACGTTGTAAACTTCATTCATAGGCTAGGTTGTAGCAACTTCATGATGGGTATAGGTAAAATGTGAGTTTCATGTAGTAGCCTAAACCTATCAATGTTACATTGAGCTGTGTGAATGGAATATGAATGACAGTCATCCAATATGCTGTAATAGAAACAAGGCCATGCTCATAAAAGAAATGATCGTCCTTCCTCATCTTAAACGGCACCGACCGCCATTGCATGACATATACAGTACCAGTCAAAAGTTTGGACACACCTACTCATTCAAGGGTTTTTCTTTATTTTTACTATTGTAGTAACCAAAAAAGTGTTAAACAAATCAAAATATAGTTTATATTTGAGATTCTTCAAAGTAGCCACCATTTGCCTTGTGTCACGATCGTCGTAATGATTGGACCAAGGCGCAGCGTGAAATGCGTACATCTTTTATTGAGTACTTACACACAGCAACAAAACAACAAAACGAAACGTGAAGTCCTCGGTCATAAACACAAACCTACACGGAACAAGATCCCACAAATGACAAGTGCACAAAAGGCTGCCTAAGTATGGTTCCCAATCAGAGACAACGAGCCACAGCTGTCTCTAATTGGGAACCACCCCGGCCAACATAGAAACACATAAACTAGAACAAGAACATAGAAAACGAAACATAGAACTACACATCGAAACTAACACCCTGGCTCAACATAAAAGAGTCCCTAGAGCCAGGGCGTGACAGTACCCCCCCCCCAAAGGCGCGGACTGCGACCGCGCCAACTAAACCCAACAGGGGAGGGGCCGGGTGGGCATTCCGCCTCGGAGGCGGATCCGGCTCCGGGCGTGACCACCACCCTCTAACTACCCCCCCGTAGCGCCCCTGGTCTGGTCTGGCCCCGCTGACTGGAGCTTGACTGGACATCGGTAGAGCGGATTGCTTAGGCTCCGGTGTGGAGCAGCTGACCGGTACCTGACCAGGCACCGGTGAAACAAGCACGGGCTGTGCCGGACTGACGACGCGCACCACAGGCTTGGTGCGAGGAGCAGGAATGGGTCGGACCGGGCTGACGACGCGCACCACTGGCTTGGTGCGGGGAGCAGGAACGGGCCGGACCGGGCTGACGACACGCACCATTGGCTTGGTGCGGGGAGCAGGAACAGGCCGGACCGGGCTGGCGACGTGCACCACTGGCTTGGTGTAGGGAGCAGGAACGGGCCGGACCGGGCTGACGACGCGCACCACTGGCTTGGTGCGGGGAGCAGGAACAGGCCAGACCGGGCTGGCGACGCGCACCACAGGCTTGGTGCGAGGGACAGGAACAGGCCGGGCCGGGCAGGCGACGCGCACCACAGGCTTGGTGCGAGGGGCAGGAACAGGCCGGGCCGGGCTGGCGACGCGCACCACAGGCTTGGTGCGAGGAGCAGGAACAGGCCGGACCGGGCTGGCGACGCGCACCACTGGCTTGGTGCGGGGAGCAGGAACAGGCCGGGCCGGGCTGGCGACGCGCACCACAGGCTTGGTGCGAGGAGCAGGAACAGGCCGGACCGGGCTGGTGACGCGCACCACTGGCTTGGTGCGGGGAGCAGGAACAGGCCGGGTCGGGCTGGCGACGCGCACCCCAGGCTTGGTGCGGGGAGCAGGAACAGGCCGGGCTGGACTGGGAACACGCACCACAGGCTTGGTGCGAGGGGCAGGAACAGGCCGGGTCGGGCTGGCGACGCGCACCCCAGGCTTGGTGCGGGGAGCAGGAACAGTCCGGGCTGGACTGGGAACACGCACCATAGGCTTGGTGCTGGGGGCAGAAACAGGCCGGGCTGGACTGGGAACACGCACCACTGCCTTGGTGCGGGGAGCCGGAACGGGCCGGGCCGGACTGTGGAGGCGGACTGGAGGTCTGGAGCGGAGAGCTGACACAACCCGTCCTGGCTGAATGCCTACCTCCACACAATATGTGTGAGGCATCAGCACAGGACTTACAGGGCTGTGCACTCGTACTGGCCCTACAGCACATGGCACTGGCGCAGGATATACGGGACCGAGGAGGGGTACTGGAGGCCACGAGCGTTGAGCCGGCACACTCCGTCCTGGCTGCATGCCCACCTTAGCACGACACGTGCGTGGTGCTAGCACAGGACGTACAGGACCGTGCCGGAACACTCGCGGCACAGTACGTGGCTCCGCATAACACGGAGCCTGCCCTTTTAGCCCCCCCCAAAAAAAAATATTGGGGCTGTCTCTCGGGCTTCCTCCTCGGCCGGTACCCACTGCGTTGCCGCTGCTCCTCTCTGTAGCGCGCATCCACAGTCTCCTCCCAAGCACGGTGATCCATTCCGGCCTGGATCTCTTCCCAAGTCCAGGATCCCTTCCCGTCCAGGATCTCCTCCCAAGTCCAGGCTGTCTGTTCCTGGACACGCTGCTTGGTCCTCCTTTGGTGGGATCTTCTGTCACGATCGTCGTAATGATTGGACCAAGGCGCAGCGTGAAATGCGTACATCTTTTATTGAGTATTTACACACAGCAACAAAACAAGTCCTCGGTCATAAACACAAACCTACACGGAACAAGATCCCACAAATGACAAGTGCACAAAAGGCTGCCTAAGTATGGTTCCCAATCAGAGACAACGAGCCACAGCTGTCTCTAATTGGGAACCACCCCGGCCAACATAGAAACACATAAACTAGAACAAGAACATAGAAAACGAAACATAGAACTACACATCAAAACTAACACCCTGGCTCAACATATAAGAGTCCCTAGAGCCAGGGCGTGACACCTTGATGACAGCTTTGCACACTCTTGGCATTCTCTCAACCAGATTCATGAGGTAGTCACCTGGAATGCCTTTCAATAGGCCCTTTTCACGTGACGTCAGACAACTTCCGTTCTGCCGCGATGCAGGTTATGTTTACATCCGGTGTCGCTTAGGAACGCTTAGCTAGTAGCACATCATTATGGAGTTCACCCAGTCCCTTTCACATCTGCCACCAATACGACTTAACGACGTAGAACGACTTGCTGACAAGTGGTCCCTTACTTCAAGATCGAAGCTTGATAAAGGCTACAAGTTCTTCGTTGAAGGTTACCTGTTTGATTATGAAGGTACGTGTTTATCTTTATTTAGCTTAAATTAGCCCTATGCTAGCGAAGGTTATGAGCTGACGAGTTTCTGTTTTGCAGCCTCTTTTTAATATTACTGCTGTTTGTATCGACCGTAAGATAAGAGTCAGTAATGTATTAATGGCTAATGCTGCGCTGTCTACCTATCCTTACCCCAATCATTCCAGTGGAATCTAGACGGCACTGATCCCTGTTTAATACGGATCCGTCCACTGGCCGATGTGTATCTATCCTCAGGGGGAAAGTGCTGACTGCAAACAAAGGTGCTCCCACGAAGAATCTTAAAACTTGGTCCCTCATCTCTCCTGATCGCCCTCACCCAACGGGCACGTATTTCTCCATCAACAGGGAAATCGTGAAAACTCAGATACGGGAATTTCTGTTTGTTGTTTGAACAAAATGGTACACTGCAATAGCATCTTCTCGAAGATTGTGCCATGCTTCGGTGTTGGATGGGATACTGTTGCGATACAGACACCGGGAGAAAAGAAACAGCTAAATTAACATTCAGCTTTGACCAGGAATCAATATTTATCTAGCTATCATGCACAACAGTATTTGAATAGGTGAGTTACTATACATTCATGAATAAACTAACTGCCTAACAAAGGGTTAGATAGCTAGCTAAGTAAACTTGTTACATTACAGCCAGGCAGCAATGTAACGCTACCTTTTAACGTTATCGGTATCTGGTACTAAGTTGTTGTTAGCTAACGTTAGCCCATTTTTAAGTAACTAAGGCAGTGAACAATTATGAATTAACAATAACGTTAGCAAGTTACAAACCATTGCATATACGTAAACATTATTACTCTTAACTTTACTAATTTAACTTAAACGTACCTTTTGGAATTTCTTCAAGTAGCTAGCTTGCTAGTTAGTGGTCAACAGTTGTATTTTCGTTGAGAAGTCTCAGGTTACGGGCGAACGGAAGTGAAGTTAACCTGCTACGCGGAAAGGCGGAAGTTAGATGACGTCATCGTGAAAAGGGCCTATTAATAGGTGTGCCTTTTAAAAGTTAATTTGTGGAATTTATTTCCTTCTTAATGCGTTTGAGCCAATCAGTTTTGTTGTGACAAGGTAGGGGTGGGGTATATAGAAGATAGCCCTATATGGTAAAAGACCAAGTCCATATTATGGCAAGAACAGCTAAAATAATCAAAGAGAAATGACATTACTTTAAGACATGAAGGTCAGTCAATACGGAAAATGTGAAGAACTTTGAACGTTTCTTCAAGTGCAGTTGCAAAAACCATCAAGCGCTATGATGAAACTGGCTCTCATGAGGACTGCCACAGGAAAGGAAGACCATTAGAGTTACCAGCCTCAGAAATTGCAGCCCAAATAAGTACTTCACAGAGTTCAAGTAACAGACACATCTCAACATCAACTGTTCAGAGGAGACTGCGTGAATCATGCTTTCATGGTTGAATTGCTGCAAAGAAACCACTACTAAAGGACAACAATAATAAGAAGAGACTTACTTGGACCAAGAAACACGAGCAATGGACATTAGATCGGTGGAAATTTGTCCTTTGGTCTGGAGTCCAAATTGGAGAGTTTTGGTTCCAACCGCTGTGGCGGTTAATAAAAAAGTTGTCAGATGATGCAGATGCTAAGCTACAGGACTGTTTTGCCAGCACAGACTGGAAAATGTTCCGGGATTCTTCAGATAGCATTGAGGAGTACACCACATCAGTCACTGGCTTCATCAATAAGTGCATCGATGAAGTCATCCCCACAGTGACCGTACGTACATACCCCAACCAGAAGCCATGGATTACAGGCAACATCCACACTGAGCTAAAGGGTAGAGCTGCCGCTTTCAAGGAGCAGGACTCTAACCCGGACGCTTATCCCGCTATGCCCTCCGACGAACCATCAAACAGGCAAAGAGTCAATACAGGACTAAGATTGAATCGTACTACATCATCGGATGTGGCAGGGCTTGAAAACGTTTACAGACTACAAAGGGAAGCACAGCCGCGAGCTGCCCAGTGATACAAGCCTACCAGACGAGCTAAACCACTTCTATGCTCGCTTCGAGGCAAGCAACACTGAAGCATGCATGAGAGCACCAGCTGTTCCGGATGACTATGTGATCACGCTCTCCGTAGCCGATGTGAGTAAGGGCCAGACGGATTACCAGGACGTGTACTCCGAGCATGTGCTGACCAACTGGCAAGTGTCTTCACCAACATTTTCAACATGTCCCTGACTGAGTCTGTAATATTAACATGTTTCAAGCAGACCACCATAGTCCCCGTGCCCAAGGACACTAAGATAACATGCCTAAATGACTACCGACCCGTATAACTGACGTCTGTAGCCATGAAGTGCTTTGAAAGAATGGTCATGGCTCACATCAACACCATTATCCCAGAAACCCTAGACCCACTCCAATTTGCATACCGCCCCAACAGATTCACAGATGATGCGATCTCTATTGCACTCCACACTGCCCTTTCCCACCTGGACAAGAGGAACACCCACGTGAGAATGCTATTCATTGACTACCGCTCAGCGTTCAACACCATAGTGCCCTCAAAGCTCATCACTAAGCTAAGGATCCTGGGACTAAACACCTCCCTCTGCAACTGGATCCTGGACTTTCCGACGGGCCGCCCCCAGGTGGTAAGGGTAGGTAACAACACATCTGCCACGCTGATCCTCAACACGGGGGCCCCTCAGGGGTGCGTGCTCAGTCCCCTCCTGTACTCCCTGTTCACCCATGACTGCATAGCCAGGCACGACTCCAACACCATCATTAAGTTTGCCGACGACACAACAGTAGTAGGCCTGATCACCGACAACGTTGAGACAGCCTATAGGGAGGAGGTCAGAGACCTGGCCGTGTGGTGCCAGGATAACAACCTCTCCCGCAACGTGACCAAGACAAAGGAGATGATTGTGGACTACAGGGAAAAAAAGAGGACTGAGCACGCCCCCATTCTCATCGACGGGGCTGTATTGGAACAGGTTGAGAGCTTCAAGTTCCTTGGTGTCCACATCACCAATGAACTATCATGGTCCAAACACACCAAGACAGTCGTGAAGAGGGCACGACAAAGCCTATTCTCCCTCAGGAGACTGAAAAGATTTGGCAAGGGTTCTCCGATCCTCAAAAAAGCTGCACCATCGAGAGCCTCCTGACTGGTTGCATCACCGCCTGGTATGGCAACTGCTCAGCCTCTGACCGCAAGGCACTACAGAGGGTAGTGCGTACGGCCCAGTACATCACTGGGGCCAAGCTTCCTGCCATCCAGGACCTCTATACCAGGCGGTGTCAGAGGAAGGCCCTCAAAATTGTCAAAGACACCTTAGTCATAGACTGTTCTCTCTGCTACCGCACGGCAAGCGGTACCGGAGCGCCAAGTCTAGGTCCAAAAGGCTTCTCAACAGCTTCTACCCCCAAGCCATAAGACTCCTGAACAGCTAATCATGGCTACCCAGACTATTTGCACTGCCCCCCCCCACCCCCACCCCATCTTTTTACGCTGCTGCTACTCTGTTAATTATTTATGCATAGTCACTTTAACTCTACCCACATGTACATATTACCTCAACTACCTCAACTAGCCGGTGCCCCCGCACATTGACTCTGCACCAATACCCCCCTGTATATAGCCTCCCTACTGTTATTTTATTTTACTTCTGCTCTTTTTTTCTCAACACTTTTTTGTTGTTGTTGTTTTATTTTACTTTTTTATTAAAAACTAAATGCATTGTTGGTTAAGGGCTGTAAGTAAGCATTTCACGGTAATGTCTACACCTGTTGTATTCGGCGCATGTGGCAAATACAATTTGATTTGATTTGATTTGTGAGACGCAGTGTAGGTGAACGGATGATCTCCGCATGTGTAGTTCCCACCGTGAAGCATGGGGAAGGAGGTGTGATGGTGTGGGGGTGCTTTGCTGGTGACACTGTCTGTGATTTATTTAGAATTCAAGGCACACTTAACCAGCATAGCTAACACAGCATTCTGCAGCGACACGCCATCCCATTTGGTTTGGGCTTAGTGGGACTATCATTTGGTTTTCAACAGGACAATGACCTAACACACCTCCAGGCTGTGTAAGGGCTATTTGACCAAGAAGGAGAGTGATGGAGTGCTGCATCAGATGACCTGGCCTCCACAATCCCCCGACCTCAACCCAATTGAGATGGTTTGGAATGAGTTGGACCACAGAGTGAAGGAAAAGCAGCCAACAAGTGCCCAGCATATATGGGAACTTCTTCAAGACTGTTGGAAAAGTATTCCAGGTGAAGCTGGTTGAGAGAATGCCAAGAGTGTGCAAAGCTGTCATCAAGGCAAAGGGTGGCTACTTTGAAGAATCTTAAATATAAAATATATTTTGATTTTTTGGTTACTACATGATTCCATATGTGTTATTTCATAGTTTTGATGTCTTCACTATTATTCTACAATGTAGAAAGTAGTAAAAATAAAGAAAAACCCTTGAATGAGTAGGTGTGTCCAAACTTTTGACTGGTACTGTACATGACCATGTACAGGCAACATCTTCCTCATCCCAAAGCTTTTGTAAACTTCTTGCATTAAATGTCAACTTACCAATCTGATCAGAATGGCTTCATGCCATTTTCATATTAACATTTACCTAGCTTATCTGCTATCTTATGAAACCTTATCTGCTTACATAATAAATAATTATCAATAATTATCAAACATCTCAAATCCCTTTCACGTTTTGTGGTTATGCTTTCTTTGAATTCACTATTCAATATGAATTCTTGTGAAATGATTGAATCGTGATAACATTTGCATATTTTGTAACCATTTCATAAGCGTAAGTTATGCACTCCAGGCTGGGTGTTGTTATCAGGGACCAATCACACATCTCCTGGGTTAGTCATGTAACCTACAACCTGGTGCCTCTTCACACCCTCAGATCAGTGTGATTATTCTCTGCCTGCCTGCCCTGTGCTGCATTACTGCTTACATAACACTGGATCATCCACACCTTAGATTGTATCCCACTATCTGAGGCACAACAACCATATACAGCCATACACTGCACTGTATTTCATTATTAGCACAGGGATAATATATTTATAGACATAACCTCATGATTCAGATCCTCACGTATTATTCATTTATTTATTCTACAGAGTCATATTGAGTGAACTCAGCGTTGGGACAGCTTTACAGTGTGGATGGATCAGACTTATAAACATTGGGGGGGTGTAGGCTATGCTAAGCACGCAGGGAGAAACAGAGTGCTGTAAAACCAGTGACAGTGACGGATGATGAGCCCTTTGGAAGAGGATTTTAGGCAGTGCTATAGAACAGTGGCACTCTCTCACTCCCACCTCCTCCTGTCTATTTATCAACTCGAGTCTCTGACTCTCGTCACCTTCCCTCTATCTATCTCTCTCTCCTTTTTCTTTGAATTTCATCACCCCTTCCTCTATGTTTCTATTATCTCCTGCTCTACCTTCATCCTCTTCCTCTCAATTTGACTTTAAATTCTCTCTCCGTGGCCTAGGGTGGTCTAGCGGTGATGCCTCAGCCTCCGGCACACATCTACAGTGTCGGCATAGGTTCCAATCCGGCCTACTGACCTTTGACCCAACCTCTCTCTACCTTTCCCCACTGTCATAATCTCTGTCTATCTATTCAATAAAGTATGTATCTCTCTCCTTCTCCAGGCGTGCTGTTCCTGCAGTTTGGGGATGAGACGCGGCGGGTGCACATCACCCACGAGCTGAGCAGCCTGGACACGCTGCACGCCCTCATCGTGCACATGTTCCCCCAGAAGCTGACGGCGGGGATGCTCAAGTCCCCCAACACGGCCATCCTGATCAAGGACGAGGCGCGCAATGTCTTCTACGAGTTGGAGGACATCCGGGACATCCAGGACCGCAGCATCATCAAGATCTACCGCAAGGAGCCCATCTACGCCTCCTACCCCGCCACGCACCTGGTCAACGGGGACCTGAGGGTGAGACAGGGAGGGGAGAGAAGGGTGAGGGAGGAGAGAAGGGTGCTGACGAAGGGGAGGGGAGGGGGGGTGGAGCTGGGATGGGGGTCTGATAGGGGGATAGGTGGATGGAGGGCTCATTATTCTACTATAAATGCTGATACTATCACATTACTGTTGGGCTTTAACCTTTGAAGGTGCAACAGCCCTTTTGTGTTTATGTTGCAACAGTAAATTTGGCAGGTTGTGGAGGCGTATGGGTTATTTCTCCAGATATTCCCGCTGGGCAGTACTTTTATCTTCAAGAGTACCATTTGCTGCCTGGACACTAAAGAACAATGTTGCCCAGGGAGATGAACTTGTTTCACCCCCTCTGCATGTCTCTGCTTTGGTTGAGTTCAAGGTACCTTGAAGTTTTTCTGTTTTCAGTCCCTATCATCTGTATATTCACAATACATTGAGGATGAATCAGCCATTACCTATGCAAGTAATTAGAGTGTGTGTGTGGGTGGCTGTGTCTCTGTCTCTGTCTGTGTCTGTGCGTATGAGTGTGTTTTTGTGTGTGTGTGTGTGTGGTGTGTGTGTGCGTGCAGGCATACTAAAATCTAAAAAGTGTGTATGGAGGAACAAAATATCCCAGATGGACTGAACTAGATTAAAGAGAGTTCTTATTTCCAGAAGGGTAGATGATGTGGTAAAGCCAGGCCTTTGAAGAACATTAAAGTTGCTGGCTCTTTGCTGGCTCTTTGTTCTATGACAGTGTGTGTGTGAACTGCACACCCCCTTCTAGTTCAGTGCTGTACTTGGGACTGCCCTGCATGTTAACTAACATCTTGACATTGAACTGCTCCCGGGTGTACATTTTTGGGTTTGTATAGCTGGTTTTAACTGTGTTTTCAGGGTTTTATGTAAGTGTGTGTCCCGACTCCTGTGTACAAGTGTGTGTGTGTGTGTGTGTGTGTGTGTGTGTGTGTGTGTGTGTGTGTGTGTGTGTGTGTACAATATTAAAGGCTTAGACCACACAGGCAAGCGGTGGAGGAGAGAAGAAAGAAGGAACCTGTGGTGGATGAGGAAATTCCTCACATTCATTCTAATGAACGAGGAGTGGGTTAGGCTCCTGCTTTCTCTCACTTCTCTTCAATAGAGAGGAAATGGATATGTGCAGATATGGAGACATGCTGAATATCAGCTCTTTGTAATCCAATGTAATGCCAATGGGTTTAGTTGGGTTGGTTAAATGGAGCTCAGTGGTTCTCCTAGATGAGTGGAAGGAGAAGAAAGAAACAGTGCGACAATAAGGCTGGACTGGGCCCCTCTCTTAAGCTCTTTCACTTTCAGCCTCCGTTATTACACTGTAAGGTGACAGTCAATACATGTAGGTATTCCCATATCCTATAAGCCTTACTGTACTCTTGGATAGAGTCATTACTATAGACTTGAATAACACGTGTTGATTGTGTGGTGGTATTTGATGTGGGCTTGTATAAAGATGCTATGATTGCATTGATGAGCCCAGGCTGCCACAGACTGTCCAATGTCAGTCTGATCTCCTATTCTCTGATTGTCAGTCTGGCACAAAGGGGGAGCACAGCCTTTTCATCCACTGGTATCCATGGTAACCTACCCTCCACCCCTGCCCCTGTTGTCGTTTCAGAGGGATCTGGTGTATACGTCCCGAGAGTCCTCCCCCACCCGCCGCCTTAACACCCTGCCCTCCTCCTCCGCCTCACCCCCCTCCGGTACCCCATCCCGCTCTCGTCTGTCCTACAGTGGGGGGCGGCCTCCCTCTTTTGCCGGGCCGGGTAGTCACCCCCAGCACCAACAACACTCCCAGCACCAGCAGCACCCCCAGCAGCACCAGCCCCAGCACTCCCACCACCCTGGGGCTGGCTCCCACCACGGGGGCCCCAATGCCGGCCTGTCCTCCTCCCCTAGCGCCATCCTGGAGCGTCGCGACGTCAAGCCCGACGAGGAGGTGTCTGGGAAGAACATGATGCTGGTGAAGAACGAGGGGTTGTACGCTGACCCCTACAGCCTGGTACATGAGGGCCGCCTCAGCATCGCCTCTACACAGTCACTGGCTGCCATCGGAGACCCCTTCGGCTTCCCCGTGTCTGGTGGGCTGTACCGCCGCGGCTCTGTGCGCTCCCTCAGCACCTACTCTGCTGCCGCCCTGCAGGGGGAGCTGGAGGACGCCCTGTACAAGCCTGGAGGTCCCGTCTACTCCGACTCCTACTCCTCAGCCACACTGGGCATGGGCTTCCGCATGCCCCCATCCTCCCCACAGAAAATCCCTGATATGCAGCTGAGGGACAGGGGGGACTCGTACTCCAGCTCTCCCAACCGAGCCTCCCCGGTCAGGCAGACCTTCCGCAAGGACTCAGCCTCCTCTTCCATGTTTGTGGAGAGCCCCAAGTCCAGGCCCAGTTCCAGCTCTGACCCTTTGGCCCTGCAGGCCGGGCCGGGAGGGGACGGGAGTAGGTTTGTGCCCGGGTACAGCTCCCCACTCCCTGGAGAAACTTCTGAGTCCAAGTGAGTGTGTGTGTGTGTGGTTTGAGATTTCATGCTTCCCCTATACAGTATGTATGTGTTTCACTAGGTGTTTTCTAGTGTATACTAGTATGTTGTGACGTTACTGTGTGACGTGTGGGCGCATGAGCTTGCATGATTGTGTGTGTGAGTGAACCTAACTGACCAGTGTGTGTTAACCTGCTGGCTTTCTCCAGGGATCGTATGGAGCGTCTGGACCGTATGGAGGCCATGGAGAAACAGATAGCCAGTCTGACAGGCCTGGTTCAGAGTGTACTGACCAAAGCACCCGACAGTGACAGCACGTAAGACCCCCAAACACACAGAGCCATTCATAGAAGTATATACCACTACAGCAGTAGCAACATGACAGGAAGAGCACAGAAATACATGACTGGTCTCAAGATATTGTTGTTTAATAGACCAGAATATGTACAAGTACATTATTGAAGTATAGTAGTACTATACATGAGTATAGTACAGCTGTTGGCATTATTGGCTGGTAATAATGACCTTGCCCTGTGTACACTATAAAGCACTGTATGTCCTGTAGTATAAGTACATAATGTAGTACATGAGTATAGTACAGGTGTTGGCATTAGCACTGTAATTGCCTTGCCCTGTGGCCCTGGTTGATCCTCAGATGCGGCCTACTGCGTCTCTGCATGATGGCGGGCTGCCCTCCGGACCAGGGCTCGGAGTTCTCACGGCCCTTCCCTTTCTCTTCCAGCGAGAAGACCGAATCCAACAGCGACGGCTCCGCCACTGGAAGTGAGTACTACTAGTTTGATCCGTAGTCAGACTGAGTCCAGTCCTGCTAACCATTTACAATAGTTCAGGTTGAGCTTAGTTCTCGTCTCCATTTACCCATTGGACCAGGCATAGACCAGTTATTTTAACGATAAGATGGCTACTGGTCTTTAAACCTCAACAGACATAGAATGACATCTCCCTCAACTCGCAACCTAAATGCGAACTTACCCATCCCTCTCTCCCTGCTTCCTCTAATATCTCCCTCTTTACTCTCACATTCCCTCCCCTTTCTTCTTCTGTTTTATTTATCTTTTTTCTCACTCCCTCTCTCTCTCCATATCTCTTTCCTCCACTGTTCCTAATGCTTCCGTTTAGCATGAGTGTGTCTACAGAGACTTGCTGTTCAATGGCCAGACCATCAAAGGGCCAGCGAAAGGACACATCTGCCTTTGATGCCTCTCCTTGGCATGAAATAACACCAGAAAAAAAAGCAATAGTCGATAGAGGAAGTGTCCAGGGGCCCTCATTTGCCTCTGGCAAATTAAACCTTGAACATTTCTTCCAATTTTCCTCCACTCTCTCTTCTCTCTCTCCCTCATTTATCTTTGGCAACTGGCTCACTGCTTCTGTATTACAGCTGGACGGCTGAAGCGGAAAGTTTCACTCTTCTCCTTCTCTCCTTTTCTCTTCTATCTCTCCTCTCATCTCTCTGCCCCTGTGTGGGTGTCTGTGGTGTTGTCACAGCTCCGGTGGTGGTGGTGGTGTGTCTCTTCTCTTATGTACCCTTTGGTTGGTTATCTAGAGGTCAGGTCTGTTTATTCTACACCCTGTCCCCAACTCCTCTCTAACCCCCCTCCTGTCTCTGGTCCTGTCTTGTTGCTCCTTTACTCCTTTTGGATCTGTCTGGATGTTCAAACATCTGCGATTCAGAAGAATATTCTCCTCCCACCATCAACAGGCTCTCCCTGTTCGTTTTCAGTCTACCTCTGTCCAGGAACTGAGCTGGGATCCTTTACCTGTGCTCCCAAGACAGTGTGTAGAAGTGTGGAAGTGTGTGTGTGCGTGCATGTATCTGCTGTTGTGTGTGTGCAGACGTCTCTATACATACAGCATTGTAATTAACCCAGTTTCCTCTGGGTTCTGTCCTGTGATTGTCAGCTCTGACGCCGTCGGCCCCGCTGGCTCTGATGCCCCCCCCTCCCTCCGGAGACACCCAGGTCACCACCGTCACCCGGCTGCAGATGCAGCTCCACCTCCACGACCTGCAGCAGAACGCCACCGACCTGCGCAAACAACTCTCTCAGCTCCGCAAGATGCAGGTGAGAACAACTGGGCCTACTCTCAATGCATCTATTAGCATGGCTGTTTACACAAACACACACGCATGCAGGCAGGCAAATAGGCACGTGTGTGATGAGGTGGTGTTGAAGGAGTCAGGCGCAGGAGGGTAAATCACAGAATAACAGGCTTTAATCCGCAAAATACAGGTTTACGCAGAACTGCGTCAAACACACTCCAGGGCACAAAACAGGTGCACTGGAAAATACAAGGCACACTGGAAAAATCTCCCGTCAAACAAAATACACGAGCTCCACCGAGCTTCACTAACCTTCACAATAAACAATCACCCACAAGGACAAGGGGGCAGTGGGAACACTTATACACAGACTAATTAGGGGATTAGAACCAGGTGTGTGTGATAACGAGACAAGACAATTGTGATGATGATTGGGGTGGCAGTGGTTAGTACTCCGGTGACGACGAACGCCGAAGCCTGCCCGAACAAGCAGGGGAGGCAGCCTCGGCCGAAGTCGTGACAGTACCCATGCCCCCCCACCCCCTCCCCTCTGACCAGTCATCCACCGCAGGAGCCTCGGTCTGGCTCTGGTGCCACGGTGCCAGAACCGGTTGGTAACCTAAAACACATTGGAATGGTGTTAGGTTAGTAGAGGAGTGGCGGAGAGAGTTCTGGGCATGTTCTGCCCATGGCAAGTACACCGACCATTCCCCTGGCCGGTCCTGGCACTAGGACCGCAGGAACCTACCCACATCCTGATTTACTCGTTCCACCTGCCCATTTGACTCGGGGTGGAACCCAGAGGTCAGGCTGACCGAAACCCCCAGACGTTCCATGAACACCTTCCAAACCTTGGACGTGAACTGGGGACCTCGGTCGGATACGATATCCTCTGGCACCCCGTAGTGCCGGAAGACGTGAGTTAACAGGGCCTCCGCAGTCTGCAGGGCCGTGGGGAGACCGGGCAGAGGAAGGAGGCGGCAGGACTTGGAGAAGCGGTCCACAACGACCAGGATGGTGGTGTTACCTTGGGAAAGGGGAAGATCAGTCAGAAAATAAATACTAAGATGAGACCATGGTCGTTGTGGAACTGGTAATGGTTGTAGCTTACCCGTTGGGAGGTGCCTAGGTGCCTTACTCTGGGCGCACACCGAGCAGGAGGAGACGTATACCCTCACATCCTTAGCCAAGGTAGGCCACCAGTACTTTCCGCTCAAGCAGCGTACTGTACAGCCGATACCTGGGTGACCAGAGGAGGGTGACGTGTGTGCCCAGAAGATCAGACGATCACGGATAAGAGCAGGCACGTACCGCAGCCCAGCTGGACACTGCGGTGGAGATGGATCTGTGCGTAATGCCTGCTCTATATCCGCGTCCATCGCCCATACTACCGGCGCCACAATGCAGGAGGCTGGGAGTATGGGGGTGTTGTCTCTGGGCCTCTCCTCTGTGTCATACAGCCGTGACAGTGCATCTGCCTTCACGTTCTTCGTACCCGGAATGTATGACAGTGTCAAATCAAACCGGGTGAAGAATAGGGCCCACCTGGCTTGGCGAGGATTCAGCCTCCTCGCTGCCTGGATGTACTGGTCCGTCCAGACGAGGAAAGGGTGTCTCGCCCCTTCGAGCCAATGCCTCCACACGGTCAATCTCCCGATCACCAACGTCGTAGTTCTGCTCCGCCAGGCTGAGCTTCTTAGAGAAGAAGGCACAGGGGCGGAGCTTGGGTGGCATACCCGAGCGTTGAGACAGGACAGCTCCTATCCCAACCTTGTACGCATCCACCTCCACTACGAACGGTAGTGATGAATCGGGGTGGGCTAGTACTGGGGCTGAGGTGAACAGACCCCGCAGTCTCCTGAAGGCCAGGTCAGCCTCAGCAGACCAGCGGAGCCGGGATGGGCCACCCTTCAACAGGGATGTAATGGGAGCTGCCACCTTGCCAAAGCCCCGGATAAACCTCCGATAGTAGTTGGCAAAGCCAAGGAAGCGCTGCACCTCCTTAACCGTGGTTGGAGTCGGCCAATTACGCACAGCTGAAATGCGATCTCCATCCATCTCCACACCTGAGGTGGTAATGTGGTATCCAAGGAAGGAGACGGACTGCTGGAAAAACATACACTTTTCTGCCTTAGTATAAAGGTATATACTCCCTGCGGTACCATGGTTACAGGCTGAGGAGAAAAGCTGAGGATGAGTTAGACATGAAAAGAGGAGAGAAGAGAATCGTCCTGTCTATGTGTCTTAACTCTCTGGAGAGAGAGGGGGAAGAGGGGAGTGGAAGTGGTTGCTCTAACACATTAGATCAGTGGGGAAAAGAAATGAAGAAGTGTAGAGGATATGGCGTATGTGATTTAGGGACGGGGCTGTTTAATAGTCTGCCCTGTATGTCTCTTCCTTTAGAGAGACTTTATGAAACATAGCAGTGGACACAGTCAGTGGTCCAGTCCACTTCATGCATTGTTAAGCTCTCTCTAGTGCCCAGATCCATGGCTCATGACTCCTGGGTTTTGTCGTTTTATAGCCTGTGATTTCCTCAACATACTGCAGGTGCTCACAGAGAGGCACAACAGCAGTACCTGCACCAACTCTCTTCTGATTAGGAACTGGGTTTAAGTGGTGGGATATATTGTTTGAGAAAGAATACACTTAGTGTACAAAACATTAAGGACACTTGCTCTTTCCATGACATAGACTGACCAGGTGAATCCAGGTGAAAGCTATGATTCCTTATTGATGTCACCTGTTAAATCCACTTCAATCAGTGTAGATGAAGGGGAGGAGACAGGTTAAAGAAGGATTTTTAAGCCTTGAGACAGTTGAGACATGGATTGTATATGAGTGCCATTCAGAGGGTGAATGGGCAAAACAAAAGATTGAAGTGCCTTTGAACGGAGTATGGTAGTAGGTGCCAGGCGCACCGGTTTGTGTCAAGAACTGCAAGGCTGCTGGGTTTTTTACGCTCAACAGTTTCCAATGTGTATCAAGAATGGTCCACCACCCAAAGGACATCCAGCCAATTTGACACACCTGTGGGAAGCATTGGAGTCAACATGGGCCAGCATTCCTATGGAACGCTTTCGACACCTTGTAGAGTCCATGCCCCAATGAATTGAGGCTGTTCTGAGGGCAAAAGACACAGATGGAGAGGAGTGAAGCGGTAAATGAAAGCCAAACGCAGCACAGTGGGACTAGAGAGTAGTAATAATCTGTAATTTACCTGTGTGTGAGCCCAAGCATGACTCCTAACCTCTGACCCAACCCGTTGCCCATGGAGACGGCCACAGGTCTGAATAATACATGATGCTCATGAATTATGTAGAGCGAGAGAGAGAAAGGAGAGAAAGGAGAGAAAGGGTGAACGTGGTAGAGGTAGCGTAATGCAGAGAAAGAAACAGAAAGACAATGGAGTACACATGTTTTTATTGTGACTGCTGTGACTGGATCAGAATAAATGGGGTTTTAATGTACCGCTTCTATTGGGGCAAATCAGAAGTAATGCTGCAGAGCACGTTGTTCATACTGTTGTTCAGTTTGATTCCCTGGAACATAAAAGCAATCCATTATTAATTTCCCTTGCTAAGCAGGTGCTTTCATCTCAGTAGCACTTGCATTACATACATTATAACAGATTCCATTCATAGTTCTGGATGTGTATTGAAATTTGATTGAGTGCTTTGCTCAAGGACACAGAAGCAGTAGGATTTAGATGTCCTACCAGTGCAATTCTCTAACCGGCAACACTGCTGTTTTCTGCCTGTGTGTTTTTTCTGAGTGAGACACCCACACGCATGCACGTGCACACACAAAAACACACACACACACACAGCACCGTGCTGGGTTCCATCATCAGCTAATCACATTCTGTTAGCAGGGGAGACAGGTTGGCTCAGACAGTACCGCTGGCGCATCAGAATGCCCGCAAAGCTCTCAAGGACAGAGCAATCTGTGTTAACATAAACACACACACTCTCTCTCTCACACACACACACATACATACACACAGAGAGAGAGAGAGACACACCGTGGAGGTACAAACTCAGGGCAGGGCAGGGCATCCTCATGCACACATCAGCCCATTACTAGACAGACAAGGCCAAAAAAGAACACACCATATGCAGTCTAGGTCAGGGCAGTACTGTATACAGACAGACACACACCAGTGTTTCCCATGTATTAATTTAGCAGCAACTTTAATAATTGACTTATATCTTTTTGAATAATATAATATTTTTGAACTAGAAATCTCCCCCCAAAAAAATAGGAGTCGTTTTTGCATGGCTGGATTATAGACTGGACACGCAGGGCACATGCCCACGGGCCCCGATTGGGGTCCCATTGATTTGGTTGTAATGTTTGAGCATAAGAACACTGAATCAGTCATGGTAAAATGCGTAGAATTGCAGGAAATTAGCTTTCACACTGCAAAATGTTCTGTCAGCTCCATTGAAAAATGTATAGAATTGCAGGAAAGTTTTTGATCCAGAAAAAAACGTTCTTATTGCTAATAGCACAACTGCCTGATAATATGGTATGCTAATAGCACAACTGACCCCCCCACTCCCCTCCTTCCTTGACCCTTGCCACCACAGCAACAAAAAACATCTAGGGGAAACACTGCACAAACTCACACGTTCGAGTCGTTAATCATTGACGGCTATCCTGAAAATCCTGTGTCTGAGATAGCAGTCATTTTTTCCCAGGATGTTGTCACTGTGATTAATTTGTTATCTTGACCTCTACAAGCTACTTACTGCTCTGGGCAGGACCACCTTAGGTGTGTGATACCAAATTCTGAGGGAGGCCTATTGTATTGCAGCAGATTAATGTCTACCATTAATGATGACCTGTATAACCTCTGTATGACCTCAGACACCTGTAACCTCTATTCATTCATATCATTCAGACCACTGTTGGCTACACAATATAATCTTGTCTAACCATTCAGTATTGTCTGTCTGTGTGTGTGTTTGTGTGTGTGTGTTTGTGTGTGTGTCTGTGTGTGTGTGTGTGCGTGTGTGTGTGCGTGTGCTTGTGTGCGTGTGTGTGTGTCTGCAGCTCCAGAACCAGGATAGTGTGAAGACGCTGCTGAAAAGAACGGAGAAGGAGCTGAACGTGCGTGTGAGTGACGCTCTGAGGAAACAGGAGGACCCTCTGCAGAGACAGCGCCTCCTGGTGGAAGAGGAGAGACTCAAGTACCTCAACGAGGAGGAGCTTATCATCCAGCAACTCCAGTCAGTACTCACCTGAACATGGAATAATTAATTAAGATTAGTTTATTGAATGACTGGTAAACTGATTGATTGATTAACTGATTTACTGACTGACAAAATCTATTCACATGACTAAAAAAGAAAGAATTAACATCATTAAGATAATTGAGGTTCTAAAGAGGTCCTATGATTAATATGGTCATTTTATTTCATTTAATTATTCATACCATTTTGATTGGCCGTATGGCTTCAGGCTGATTTATTTGACATCATTAAGTTGGGTTTTCATTAGTAGTTTTGCTTCGTCAGCTTGTGTTTGTGTGTGTGTGTGTGTTCCACGTTCATGTGTACGTGTGTGTGTCCAGACTGTGTGTATGTCTCTCCATCGCCCTTGTGGTTCTCTCACCTCCTCACACACCACAGTTGTATGGTCATTCACAGTAGAACATTACAGTCTTCATAACATTAACGTTTTCATGTTAACTGTGAAGGTCTTAGGTTAACACGTCTCTCCTGTGTTGTCTGTCCAGTGATCTGGAGAAGTCAGTGGAGGATATCCAGAAGGATTCGGCTGTCAATCACAAGCTGGTGACGGTTCAGGAGCTGGAGGAGAAGGCCTCGCTGCTGAGGAAACTAGGAGAGACACTCACAGAGCTCAAGAGTGAGTCACTCACAGATTCAGTCTGATACACTGATCACTCACAGACACATTGACAGGGTCTGATCACAGGAATCTGCTGAGGGGAGAACGGCTCATAATAATGGCTGGAACGGAGTAAATAGAATGACATCAAACACATGGAAACCATGGAAACCATGTGTTTGATGTATTTGATACCATTCCACTAATTCCGCTCCAGCCATTACCACGCGCCCGTTCTCCCCAATTAAATGTGCCACCAACCTCCTGTGGGTCTGATACACTGATCACTCACAGACACACTGTAGGCACTGACTTGCTGTCAATCACTCTCAGATAGTCAATCACAGACACACATCAGTCTCAAACATCCAGATATCACAATCACCACTCTCAGAAATCAGACTCCCATTGTGACTCCTGAGATGATAATATGTAGCGTCGCCTCTCTCTCCCTGTCCCCCTCCAGACCAGTTCCCCAGTCTGCAGAGTAAGATGCGGGTGGTGTTGAGGGTGGAGGTGGAGGCCGTCAAGTTCCTGAAGGAGGAGCCACACAGACTGGACGCCCTGCTGAAACGCTGCAAGAGCGTCACTGACACACTGACCACCATGCGCAGGTACGACCCAACACACTGACCACTATGCTCAGGTACGACCCAACACACTGACCACCATGCGCAGGTACGACCCAACACACTGACCACCATGTGCAGGTACGACCCAACACACTCACCACCATGTGCAGGTACGACCCAACACACTGACCACTATGCGCAGGTACGACCCAGCACACTGACCACCATGCGCAGGTACGACCCAACACACTGACCACTATGCGCAGGTACGACCCAACACACTGACCACCATGCGCAGGTACGACCCAACACACTGACCACCATGCGCAGGTACGACCCAACACACTGACCACCATGCGCAGGTACGACCCAACACACTGACCAGTGACCACCATGTGCAGGTAGGCTACGGCCCGCCACACACTGACCATCATTGATACATCAACACTGATCCAACATCACAGGTAATTGAACGAAGTGTAACTCAGAGCCTGCATTGTCTAGCCACAGCACAACAGCACTGAACACATAATGGCCGATATACAGACTTTACTGGCATCGCCTGACATTGGCTGTGTTTGTGTGGTCAGGCAAGTGAACGAGGGCGTATGGAAGAAGCAGGAGGACTTCCCCAGGCACAGCAGTGAGGACTTCCGTAAGAGTTCTGACTTTGACATGCCCACCAGCCCCCCTCTCAACCTAAGTGACCTGAGGGGCGGCAGCAGCCTGTCAAACTGGAGCCCCCATTCCAGCCACAGTCATAGTCACAGTCACGGCCATGGGCACAGCAACCCCTCCTCTGGCCCCCACAGGGACAACCACCCCCCTGTGCCTCACAAGGGTCGGGCCCTGGAAGAGCTGGCCAACCGCGCTGCTGCTGATAAGGCTGTGTCTGTGGAGGTTCGACTGGTAAGGAACCCTTCTGTTACTCCATTCTAGTCTGTAGTTTTCCGAGTGTGGCATTGGTATGATGATACAGTATATATGGGAGTTGGAGGTGAGTGTGAGTAGGCATGAGTGAGTCTACAAGTGTGGATGTCTGCACATGTGCATGAGTGAGTGTGTGTGTCTGTGTGTGTGTCTGTGTGTGTGTGTGTCTGCGTGCATATACAGTATCCCTCACTGTGATATCTCTCTCTATGGTTCCCCCTTCCCAGGCAGCAGAGCGGGACTGGGAGGAGAAGCGGGCCAGTCTGACCCAGTACAGTGCTCAAGACATCAACCGTCTGCTGGAGGAGACCCAGGCTGAACTGATGAAGGCCATCCCAGACCTGGACTTTGCTGCCAAGCAGATCAACAAGCCCTCCTCCAACACGCCCTCCCAATCTCAGACCCCCCAGAGCGGGGGAGGGACCCCAGAGCACCGCCCTACCAAGCCCCAGCATGCTACACACAAGCTCTCGGGGAAGGAGCCTGGCTCCAGACGTGGCTCTGGTAAGGATACATCAGACCTCCCCTTACCCAACAGAGGTAACAGTAGAGCATTGGGGGTTTTGATGTACTGATGGGCAGCAGTGTTTTGTCACATACTCAGCTCATGAATGTGTTAGTGATGGCTGTGAATGTACTTTGTCCTGTTCTCTAACGGGTGCCCATGGTACTGCCCTCCCTGCCACAGATGTAGAGCAGCTGACGGTGACTCGGTATCGCACAGAGAAGCCCTCGAAGTCGCCCCCTCCCCCGCCACCTCGACGCAGCTTCCCATCATCCCCGTCTGGCCTGACAACCCGCAGCGGAGAGACCCTTATCCCCGGCAAGAGCCTGAAGGTGACAGAGCATGAGGCATGGATGTACAGTGGCTTGTCTTACAACCTGGAATTAAAATGGATTTTTGGGGGGTTTGTATCATTTGATTTACACAACATGCCTACCACATTGAAGATGCCAAATATTTTTTATTGTGAAACAAACAAGAAATAAGACAACAAAACAGAAAACTTGAGCGTGCATAACTATTCACCCCCCCAAAGTCAATACTTTATAGAGCCACCCTTTGCAGCAATTAGAGCTGCAAGTATCTTGGAGAATGTCTCTATAAGCTTGGCACATCTAGCCACTGGGATTTTTGCCCATACTTCAAAGCAAAACTGCTCCAGCTCCTTCAAGTTGGATGGGTTCCGCTGGTGTACAGCAATCTTTAAGTCATACCACAGATTCTCAATTGGATTGAGGTCTGGGCTTTGACTATGCCATTCCAAGACATTTAAATGTTTCCCCTTAAACCACTCAAGTGTTGCTTTAGCAGTATGCTTAGGGTCATTGTCCTGCTGGAAGGTAAACCTCCATCCCAGTCTCAAATCTCTGGAAGACTGAAACAGGTTTCCCTCAAGAATTTCCCTGTATTTAGCGTCATCATTCAATTTTGACCAGTTTCCCAGTCCCTGCCGATGAAAAACATCCCCACAGCATGATGCTGCCACCACCATGCTTCACTGTGGAGATGGTGTTCTCAGGGTGATGAGAGGTGTTGGGTTTGCGCCAGACATAGCGTTTTCCTTGATGGCCAAAAAGCTCAATTTTAGTCTCATCTGACCAGAGTACCTTCTTCCTTATGTTTGGGGAGTCTCCCACATGCCTTTTGCTTATTTTTTTCTTAAAGCATTTGCTTTTTTCTGGCCACTCCGTAAAGCCCAGCTCTGTGGAGTGTACGGCTTAAAGTGGTCCTATGGACAGATACTCCAATCTCTGCTGTTTTCTTTGGTCTCTTTGTTGCCTCTCTGAATAATGCCCTCCTTGCCTGGTCCGTGAGTTTTAGTGGGCGGCCCTCTCTTGGCAGATTTGTTGTGGTGCCATATTCTTTCCATTTTTTAATACTGCATTTAATGGTGCTCCGTGGGATGTTCAAAGTTTCTGATATTTTTTATAACCCAACCCTGATCTGTACTTCTCCACAATTTTGTACCTGACCTGTTTGGAGAGCTCCTTGGTCTTCACGGTGCCGCTTGCTTGGTGGTGCCTCTTGCTTAGTGGTGTTGCAGACTCTGGGGCCTTTCAGAACAGGTGTATATACAGTGGGGAGAACAAGTATTTGATACATTGCCGATTTTGCAAGTTTTCCTACTTACAAAGCATGTAGAGGTCTGTAATTTTTATCATAGGTACACTTCAACTGTGAGAGACGGAATCTAAAACAAAAATCCAGAAAATCACATTGTATGATTTTTAAGTAATTAATTTGCATTTTATTGCATGACATAAGTATTTGATACATCAGAAAAGCAGTACTTAATATTTGGTACAGAAACCTTTTTTGCAATTACAGAGATCATATGTTTCCTGTAGGTCTTGACTAGGTTTGCACACACTGCAGCAGGGATTTTGGCCCACTCCTCCATACAGACTTTCTCCAGATCCTTCAGGTTTCGGGGCTGTCGCTGGGCAATATGGACTTTCAGCTCCCTCCAAAGATTTTCTATTGGGTTCAGGTCTGGAGACTGGCTAGGCCACTCCAGGACCTTGAGATGCTTCTTACGGAGCCACTCCTTAGTTGCCCTGGCTGTGTGTTTCAGGTTGTTGTCATGCTGGAAGACCCAGCCACGACCCATCTTCAATGCTCTTACTGAGGGAAGGAGGTTGTTGGCCAAGATCTCACGATACATGGCCCCATCCATCCTCCCCTCAATACGGTGCAGTCGTCCTGTCCCCTTTGCAGAAAAGCATCCCCAAAGAATGATGTTTCCACCTCCATGCTTCACGGTTGGGATGGTGTTCTTGGGGTTGTACTCATCCTTCTTCTTCCTCCAAACATGGCGAGTGGAGTTTAGACCAAAAAGCTCTATTTTTGTCTCATCAGACCACATGACCTTCTCCCATTCCTCCTCTGGATCATCCAGATGGTCATTGGCAAACTTCAGATGGGCCTGGACATGCGCTGGCTTGAGCAGGGGGACCTTGCGTGCGCTGCAGGATTTTAATCCATGACGGCCTAGTGTGTTACTAATGGTTTTCTTTGAGACTGTGGTCCCAGCTCTCTTCAGGTCATTGACCAGGTCCTGCCGTGTAGTTCTGGGCTGATCCCTCACCTTCCTCATGATCATTGATGCCCCACAAGGTGAGATCTTGCATGGAGCCCCAGACCGAGGGTGATTGACCGTCATCTTGAACTTCTTCCATTTTCTAATAATTGCGCCAACAGTTGTTGCCTTCTCACCAAGCTGCTTGCCTATTGTCCTGTAGCCCATCCCAGCCTTGTGCAGGTCTACAATTATCCCTGATGTCCTTACACAGCTCTCTGGTCTTGGCCATTGTGGAGAGGTTGGAGTCTGTTTGATTGAGTGTGTGGACAGGTGTATTTTATAAAGGTAACGAGTTCAAACAGGTGCAGTAAATACAGGTAATGAGTGGAGAACAGGAGGGCTTCTTAAAGAAAAACTAACAGGTCTGTGAGAGCCGGAATTCTTACTGGTTGGTAGGTGATCAAATACTTATGTCATGCAATAAAATGAAAATTAATTACTTAAAAATCATACAATGTGATTTTCTGGATTTTTGTTTTAGATTCCGTCTCTCACAGTTGAAGTGTACCTATGATAAAAATTACAGACCTCTACATGCTTTGTAAGTAGGAAAACCTGCAAAATCGGCAGTGTATCAAATACTTGTTCTCCCCACTGTATACTGAGATCATGTGACACTTAGATTGCACACAGGTGGACTTTATTTAACTAATTATGTGACTTCTGAAGGTAATTGGTTGCACCAGATCTTATTTAGGGGCTTCATAGCAAAAGGGGTGAATACATATGCACGCATCACTTTTCCGTTATTTATTTTTTAGAATCTTTTGAAACAAGTTATTTTTTTCATTTCACTTCACCAATTTGGTGTATGTCCATTACATGAAATCCAAATAAAAATCCATTTAAATTACAGGTTGTAATGCAACAAAATAGGAAAAATACCAAGGGGGATGAATACTTTTGCAAGGCACTGTATATTCACACAAACACACACACGCACACACACATACAAACACACACACACACACAAACCTCCTGCCTAGTTTCTGATCTCCTCTATGTATGTGTGGGAAAGTCGGAGACAGAGGAGGCAGAAGCACAGAAGCACCATGTGAAGCTACGACGGACAGTGTCTGAAAACCCCCGTCCTGCGTCCACCCCTCCCACTATCGCCTCTGGAGACAAGGAGGGAGAGGAGGACAAGATCGCTGCTGAACTGGAGGTACTGGTATACCAGCTTCATAAATAGTGTATTAATAGTGTTAGCAGAGTTTATATAGTATTAGTATAAGTGGTCCCTGAAGGATTTTAGGTAAGGGTGCAGGGAATGGGTAATGTTACTGAAAAATGACACTTCCTCCGCTTCCCTAATTTTCCCTTGAGCTTGTAGCTACACATGCCCATACACACACACACACACATACACACACACACACACACACACACACACATACACACACACACACACACACACACACACACACACACACACACACACACACACACACACACACACACACACACACACACACACACACACACACACACAGTGATACACCCTCACGACCGTTGTAGGCCTCATTAGCTGGCTGCTTGGTGTGTTAGAGTGGATGGTCACGCCAAAGCAGCAGGTGCCATATGTCCTCCACACCCCAGGCCTCCTCACTGGGACAGAGAGCTCCAGTCACTGTGGGCCCAGATTACTGCAGATCACACAGCTTAGTCACACACACACACACACACACACACACACACACACACACACACACAGCGTGTCACCCAGAGCTCACAGACAACCCAGCCTGGCCACATGGACAAAATGGAGCCTTGGGTTGTGTGTTTGTCTTTCTGTTGCCCTGCTGGCCACAGTGAAACAATAAATGGGACAGATATATATATATTTTTTACTGTAATTTTAGATAGACCAGTTATGATCACTTATGTTGATATTATGGATGACTTATCCTAATTTAACCATTATTTGCATTATTTCAACTACCACCCTCCCCTCCCTCCTACCCTTCCCCTGGCCAGCTGTTTCAGAGAGCCCCCCTCGGGCTCAGCCACCCCCCTCCCCTGTCCCCGCCCAGTGCCCCACGCAGCAGGACCAGCGTGCCTCCCTCCAGCCTCGACCTATGGCCCCCAGGGGCACAGTGCACCAAGGTAACGCCCTCCCTGACCTCGCGAGGGCTTGTGTGGACTGCTGCTTCCTGAGACTGCCCTCAACTTCCTCCTTGTCCTCCTCGAACTAACACTTCCACCCCTCTACCCCCTCCCTCAAACACACACTCCCATGTTCCATCCCTGATCTCTACCCCCCTCCCAGAGTACACAGTCCCATCCTCACCTTTGTCTCTACCTGCAGAGTGCTCTCCACAGGTTTTCCTGTCACACACAGCAGCTGCTCACCAGCACACAGACTGTACACTGACCCTATTCTGCTTGGTGTTGTAGGGAAAGTAAAGGAGGTTGTACTATTGTTTTAAATGCAGCCCCTTGGTCCAGCACTCCCCCTGTTCTACACTACCAGAACACACCCCTAAACACACTGTCTCCAGACAACACCATCTCTACAGGTGCCCTCCCCTCACACATCCTGTACCAACACACACTCACGAACTGATGGAGTGATCACTCACAGATACACACAAACACTCCTGTGACTAGTGACTCTCTGTGTTGATTGCAGTGCTCTGAAGTGCATGGATGTGTGTTTGCGTGTGGGTGTGTGTGAGAGCGTGTAAGTGTGTGTGAGTGCGTGTGTGTGTGTGAACAGTTGTGAAACTCTACACTGTGTCTACCAGCTGTCTAGAGCATCGTTGGACTGCTCTGGCCTACAGTGGAAGCAGGGCAGCTCAGAATGCACTTCCAGCATACTGGCATCACCCTCACAGGTTAGTGCCCTAATAAGAACTATTTTATAACCACTCAATTACCATTACACTGTTTAGAAAATAATCATATTTTATCTTAATTAATGTATGTTGGAATATTACTTCTATTCACCCATTTTGTTTTACATGCACAGAGCATGGCCTTTCCTGGTCCGTCCTTCTCTCCAGTCCCCCGGATTGTGTTGACAGAGTGCGTGTCAGTTCCACTCTCTCCCTCAGAAGGCTTTGTCAGAGACTTGACACAGGACCATCAGACAGTCCCCCAGATCCAGGTCTCTAAAGGGAAGGATCCTGTCAGCCAGGCCCAGAGGAAGCCCTCTCGGCGGGGGAAGCTGAGAATCCAGGAGTCCTTTGAGAAGGAGGAAGAGAGGGAGGAGAGAGAGGAGCTGTCCTTGGTGCTGACTGAGCTGGAGGTGAGGGTGATGTCACCCTCGGAGGCCCAGGAGCTCAGCAGGACCATGGGAGAGGCTTTACAGACACTCACCATCCCACCTCAGCCTTCAGAGAGAACCACTGAAGCCTGTCTGTGTGGGGCTCCACTACTGGTACTCTTCAGGGAGACTGTGACGGTCAGAGAGGCCTACAGGCAGCTGCAGTTACTGCTGGGCAGGGTGGAGGACACAGGGTCATCCAAGGCGGTCCCCAAGCCCAGAGCAGGACCTTCTCACAGCAGCCTGAGCAGCAGCCCCAGTCTCCTGGGTTCCAGGATCACTCTCTCCCCTGAGCAGCAGGACTCTCTGAGAGAGGCTCTGAGGAGAGGGGTGGAAACAGGTGACAGGAACCTGACACTACCTCACAGCAGTGGAAGAGAGCGCATTCTAGCCACCCTTCCGGAGCCCAGTCAGGACTCTGCAGAAGTAGCAGTGAAACCCAATGTGTCTGCAGGTTTTGAGGAGAGCCAGGCCAGGGAAGGACAGGGACAGAACCCTTGGAAGCGGGGACAGGACATCAGGAGCAGCACCTACAGGAGGCTGGACAGCCTGGAGGAGACCATCCGCGAGCTGGAGCACACCCTGCTGGAGCTCAGTGGCCATCCCACCACAGTTCACCTCTCCCCCCCCACACTCCCCACTGACACCGCCCTGTCAGAGGCTCCAGACCCAGCCCAGACGCCTGGCACCAGCACCCCAGAGACCAAGAAGCCCCCAGTCCCACCCAAGCCCAAACCCTCCTTCACTCCTGCCATGATGACCAAGGTCTATAACATGCACCCCTGCATAGACTCTGCTCTTTGGAGGGCATGCACTCACTTCTCTCTATCCTCTTCTCTCTTTTTGGCTTTAAGTGTTCGTGTTGCAGTTTCTGCTGAAGCGTTATATTGTCTTCCTCCAATTCACTCCTACCTGACTGCACATAACGTACCAACCTCACATGGAGTTATACCTCACACCTCCATTGAACCTCTCTACCTGCCAATTCCCACATAGAAGTAATCTGTTGTCTGCTCCCTGTGAAAACTGGTAGATTTTGGCAGTCCAAACAGAATGCTTTAAATGCTGAAGGCTTTAAATCTTTAATCAGTTCAACTCAAAGGGGCCCGCAACAGATGCTCTCCTTCTCTGTACTGTGATTAGTAATGGGGCTACTGCCCTCTTGGAGAGGGGCTGTTAATTGTCTTTTTATTGTTCTACTGTTTCGACTCTGTAAACCAGGGCAAGTCCAATCTCTGCTGCAATAAACTGTCATTTCTCTTTCGCTCCCCTCTTTATTTCCCCCCTCTCTTCACGTCTTTGTCTTGTCTTCTCATTGTACTTTGCTGCTTCTCTCGTCTCTGTAATCAATGACCAGTTACCTGCATCATCAACAATTACAGCTTTACCTTGAACAGTCTTTAGGCTTATCGACAAACTAAATGTTGAGACTGGTTTCCAAATTGGTCTGAAACTGAATACAGACACAAACTGTTGTTTTCATTATCCCATTGTAATTCATTAGCATAGGGCAGACCAGACCTCAGAGGGCTCGTTGCATGCTGGGAGTCTGAGTTTGTCACGTCACCTTTAGGTCAAGATACTTTGTAAAGCTCCCAAAATGAATAATGATGATAGATAGAGAGATAGAGACGGACAGGTGAAGAGGTAGAGTGTAGCACGGACCACCATGTTGTCTCTGTGTGTAGATAAACTCTCACCCACTCCAACTCCATCCATGAGTGCCAAGCTGCAGTAGGGCTGGCTGTCAGGGACCATTTCTTCTCCTTGCCATTCAACTGGAGAAACAGGTCCCATGGGCTTGGCATGGGCTTGGCATGGGCTTGGCATGGGGTTGGTGTGGAGTTGCAAAGTTTTCACGCCTTCTTGCATCACCCTCAGTACTCTAACCACCACTGCCTTTAACTGGGTCTCATTAGGCCAATCAGATCCTTCATCCAGGTTCCCTACTTTACCCCTGAATGACTCATATTAGCATACCATACTGGGCACTCTGTCTCCTGTAATCATATGCACTGCCTTTCCTCTTAGCTAATGTGCATGTGTGGAGGGGGTTGGGGAGTAGATAGGATGTGCGTGCGTGTGTTGGTGAGTGAGTGCGTATTTTCTTTTTGCATATTAGAGGTAGAGAAAATGATTGAGCCGACGACATCATATGATGGAGCCCCTGGTGCAGCCACGCTACGCAACACCACTTTGAATTGTACATTTCCATATTCTCCTGTTTGTCAGATCTTCTGTAGCGCTGCAGCCTGTGTGTAGTGATATAGTGATATAGTGATATAGTAAAAGTCAGTGGGGTGGATGATAGGGAGTTATATCAGCGAGAATATAGTGTACACCCTGATCTTAGGGCTTTCAGCAGCCTGCGGGCTTACTGGGTGAGCGCTTCTATTGAGTTGGTATATGTCTGATTACAAGGAATTAAATGTCAATCTGTTAGTGTTCTGTGACACTCATACTCCCATCTCTCCCCATCTCTCCCCATTTCTCCCCTTCTCTCCCCTTCTCACCCCTTCTCTCACCTTCTCTCCCCTTCTCTCCCCTTCTCTCCCCTTCTCTCCCCTTCTTTCCCCTTCTCTCCCCTTCCCTCCCCTTCTCTCCCCATCTCTCCCCTTCTCTCCCCATCTCTCCCCTTCCCTCCCCTTCTCTCCCCTTCTCTCCCCATCTCTCCCCTTCTCTCCCCATCTCTCCCCTTCTCTCCCCTTCCCTCCCCTTCTCTCCCCTTCTCTCCCCATCTCTCCCCTTCTCTCCCCATCTCTCCCCTTCTCTCCCCCTCTCTCCCCTTCACTCCCCTTCTCTCCCCATCTCTCCCCTTCTCTCCCCATCTCTCCCCTTCTCTCCCCTTCTCTCCCCTTCCCTCCCCTTCTCTCCCCTTCTCTCCCCATCTCTCCCCTTCTCTCCCCATCTCTCCCCTTCACTCCCCTTCTCTCCCTATCTCTCCTATTCCTCTTCTCTTGTCTATTCCCCCATGCCCTCCTCTCCTTCTCTCCTTCTCTCCTTCTCCAGGGAGGGAACAGCTCTTCAGCTGTGGGTAAAGTCCACTCTTCGGCTGCTTCCAGACTGAAGCACCTGCAGCAGAGCAGCACAGAGAAGACCAAAACTGGCAAGAGGGAGGACTTCCTCAAGGGCCAGCAGCAGGTACTGTATTCTAGTCAGACTGATCATCCCCCTACCTAACCGACCCCATACCCTACCTTCTGGTCACACTCCCACTGAGACGATACCCCTGCACAAGGTAGCTTATTCCACTGTTGTATTGGAGGTGAACTTACATATCTTGGAGCGACTTCTTAATCCATAGACCGTCTATGGATTAGCCAGAGCTAACACTACTACTAGGGTCCTGTTTGGAAAAGGGGATATAGCTAGTGTACAGAATAGATAGTGTAGTGCACTAGGGACCAGAAGGTTTTGGCGCATGTTGGGTTATAAGTTAGAGATGCAAGGTGGCCCAGGGGAGACAGGGAAATGGAACTGTTCAGACGTGTCAGAACAAAGTCAAGCTGAGAGAGAACTTTCTTCTCTAGTGCTGTCAGGAGTCATGTCAATGAAGTAAGCTTTAATGTCAATGCTATTTGAAAAATACAGGAGCACTGAAGTGCACCTAAACCCCCTCTCCGCGCTAAAAATACTTTGATAGGGAATTCAGAGAAGGAGCCATTCGTGTGGATCAAGAGCGAGAGGGGGATGAGAGTGTGAAAGAGAGAGAGAGAGAGAGAGAGAGAGAGAGAGAGAGAGAGAGAGAGAGAGAGAGAGAGAGAGGGAGAGAGAAGCCAATAAAGCCCATTGAATTGAATTGAGAGAGAGAAGCCAATAAAGCCCTTTGAATTGAGAGAGAGAGAGAGAGAGAGAGAGAGAGAGAGAGAGAGAGAGAGAGAGAGAGAGAGAGAGAGAGAGAGAGAGAGAGAGAGAGAGATATGTAGGGAGAGACAAAGAGAGATCCATGTATATATAATATATATATTGTGATGTCACGAGAGGCTGTGTCCTGGAGGGACGTTACATCCCCCTGAGATGGCTGCAAACCCAGACAGCTATGGCTCCATCTGCTGGTATGGTCGGGAACTCCACCCCTCTATGGCCAATCTTCCCACGCAGCTGAAACAAATGAGGAGCTGATGAGCTGAAGGTTTGGGAAGGGAAGAGACACTGAGGGAGTGTGTGGGGGGTGAAGAGACACAGTCTCCAACCTGGGCTCTCTGGAGGACAAGAGTGCTGCACGTCCACTTCCATGAGGAATATAAGGATTTGGAGATACTTACCTTTGGGAAATACTCACCTTTGGATATATGCACCTGTGGAAATACGTGAGAGACATTTGGAAGGACTTTTTGCTGGGTTGGCCACTAGCTGCAACGTGGACTACAGTAAGGCTGGGGAAAAGTTATCTGAGCGAGTGAGAATTATGATTTTGGATGTGGAAGAGACATCCCTGAACTGTTAACCCTTAAAGAGCCACAAGAGAACAGAATTTTGTTATATTTTCGTTAATTTCCCAAGACCTATAATAAAATCCTTGTTTTGTTTGAACCTTGTCTCCTTGCACTACTTGAGCAACCCCGCTGAAAGCTGTGTAGCCTCTCGTGACGTCACAGGTGGTGGTGAATACGGGCACGCTCAAGCGTTAATAGTGCATGTCAGAGGAGGATACCGAAGGTTTGATCACCCAGTTTTCCAAGTTGGCCGTAGGCTCCCCGCCGACTGAAATGGAGGACATATTGAAAGCCCTTGTTGCTGGCCAGCAAGCCCAGATGCAAGCAAACGTGGCTCTCTTGGAGGAGCAAAAGAAAGCCAACCTTCTGAAGGCAGAGGAATTGCAGTTGCAGAGACAGAGGGTGGTCCAAAATACCCGCCCAATAAAGGCAAGTGACTTTATATCTAAGATGGGAGCTACCGATGACATTGAGGCATACCTGCATGCATTTGAGGCCACGGCCACTAGGGAAGCCTGGCCCAAGCAACAGTGGGTTGGTCTGTTAGCCCCCCTTTCTAACCGGGGAATCGCTGAATGCTGTCCGGGACCTGGGGCCTGACCAGGTTACTGACTATGATGCCCTGAAGTCTGAGATCCTCAGCAGATATGGACTCACAAAGTTTGGTATGGCCCAGCGCTTTCACAGCTGGACCTTCCAACCAGACCAACCTCCTCGGGCGCAGATGCATGAACTTGTCCGAATCGCAAGGAAATGGCTGGATCCGCAGAGGAATACAGCAGCGGCGGTGGTGGAGGCCGTTGTGGTGGATCGTTACCTACGCGCCCTGCCTTATGAGGCAAAACGGTTCATCAGTCAACAGGCCTTGACCACGGCTGATCTGACCGTGGAAGCTGTGGAAAAGTACCAGGCCACAGCGGAGATGCTGAATGCTTCCCGAAAAGACCCCAGGAGGGCGGCCCCACCACAAATGGGAAGAACCCGTCCAAAGGACCCCAAGGTCTCGAACCCAGCCACGTCAGGACTTATCCCGGCTCCAGGGGGAGCCAGAAACCAGGCGGGTCCAAGAAGAGTACACCAGGAGGGGGGAAACTCGACAGTGTTACCGGTGTGGGGAGATGGGACATATCTCCTGGCAGTGTGGGAAACCAGCCGATGAACCTATGCCCACTGCGGAGTCCTCCAGCTCAGCACCCACACACCGTTTTGCCTCGCTCTTGGGAGTCGTAGATGGCGGCCCAGATCGACCCCCCACCTGCCCGGTAACTGTGAATCACCATGATGTGGAGGCCTTACTGGATTCTGGTAGCCGGGCCACCCTGGTGCGTAAGGATTTGGTGGGCCCAACGTGTCTGACCCCGGGAAAGTCCTCCCAGTTTCCTGTGTCCATGGGGACACCAGAGAATACCCCATTACTGAACTTACAATGACCAGCACACGGGGAACCATACACACGACGGCGGGGGTGGTTGATTCCCTCCCCGTCCCTGTCCTAATTGGACGAGACTGCCCAGCCTTTTACCCACTCTGGAGAGAGTCTCAGGAGAGGATAACCCGAGTACCTCGGAAACGGAGAGGCAAGACTCATCCTGGGAAGGCTCCGGTGCAATCCTCCGAGTTACTCACTCCCGCCCGGGCTCTGATAGGGATGGCAGGTGCCCAGACCGACACAGAGACGGAGCTACAGAATCTGGACAAAGAACTGTCTGGTCTGAAGGGGACCGCTGAGAGGTATCGTTTGTTAAAGCAACAGTTAGACATGAAGACAGAAGAGTTAGATATCCTCCAGGCTAAACTCCAACAGAGCTCCTTCCATAAGCAACAGGAGGAGCTGGAGAGGCTGCGCAGGACCATCGAGGAGTGTGAGGAGACCCTGCGCAGTAGTAAGGAGGTCCAGAAGAAGGCAGAGGAGAAGTACAAGGTGTTGGAGAACAAGATGAAGAATGCGGAGGCAGAGAGAGAGAAGGAACTGAAAGCTGCTCAACAGAAGCTAAACTCTGCTAAAACCAAGGCTGATGCGTTCAGTAAGAAACTCAAGGAGAGACAACAGGAGGCTGAGTCCCTGGTCCTAGAGGTGGAGGAGTTGAAGAGAGAGCAGGCTGGCAAGCACCACGGCAATGCGGACGCCCTCTCCCGGCGTGATGCCTTCTTCGCTGCCTTTACCCCGACGAGGACGTCGGTCCCGAGGAGGGGGGATGTGTGATGTCACGAGAGGCTGTGTCCTGGAGGGACGTTACATCCCCCTGAGATGGCTGCAAACCCAGACAGCTATGGCTCCATCTGCTGGTATGGTCGGGAACTCCACCCCTCTATGGCCAATCTTCCCACGCAGCTGAAACAAATGAGGAGCTGATGAGCTGAAGGTTTGGGAAGGGAAGAGACACTGAGGGAGTGTGTGGGGGTGAAGAGACACAGTCTCCAACCTGGGCTCTCTGGAGGACAAGAGTGCTGCACGTCCACTTCCATGAGGAATATAAGGATTTGGAGATACTTACCTTTGGGAAATACTCACCTTTGGATATATGCACCTGTGGAAATACGTGAGAGACATTTGGAAGGACTTTTTGCTGGGTTGGCCACTAGCTGCAACGTGGACTACAGTAAGGCTGGGGAAAAGTTATCTGAGCGAGTGAGAATTATGATTTTGGATGTGGAAGAGACATCCCTGAACTGTTAACCCTTAAAGAGCCACAAGAGAACAGAATTTTGTTATATTTTCGTTAATTTCCCAAGACCTATAATAAAATCCTTGTTTTGTTTGAACCTTGTCTCCTTGCACTACTTGAGCAACCCCGCTGAAAGCTGTGTAGCCTCTCGTGACGTCACAATATATATATATATATATATATAGAGAGAGAGAGAGAGAGAGAGAGAGAGAGAGAGAGAGAGATAGAGAGAGAGAGAGTTGTTAGACTGTGCTGCCTAGTAGCTATATAGGTAAGCATGGGAGGAATGTCTCTAATTCCCTTGTCTCCCAGTGTAGGCTGAGGCTAATCAGTACCCAGTTGTGTCAGTGTAATCACTGATTATTCAATATGAAGCGCACAGTGCTTCCCCTCAGTGTGCTCCCTTCAGCTCTCGCTCGCTTTCTCTCTCTTCCTTCATTTTATTCCTTCATTGTTTTCATCCCTTTTATTTCTTGTTCTCTCAATTTTGCTGTCTCTCTTTTCCCACCTCTATCTTTCTCTCTCTCTCCCCCTGTGTGCCTCTCGTTCCCTCCCTCTACTTCCACTCTGTGTGTTTTTGGAAAGCTGTAGGGTTGGAGTGGCCTCCTTCTAGCCCACTGAGAGGAAAATGAATCCCATTATTTCAGAATGAGGAGACAGGATCTCAGCGCGCTCCTTTTGTCCGCAGACTGTTGCAAACAATTACACTGAAAAGAGGCTGTGTGAAAAAACTATTCCCTCGTCCAAAGAAGGAAAGACGCTCAAAACAATCTCCCTCAGAGTCAGCACCAAGCCATCAGTTAGGATAGCGCCAACAACAGTAACAAAGACATTACTAAACCCATTTCAGAGCATTTGGAATCAACATATGGCTTCAATCGCAGAAGTCAATCTCCCCACTACTCAATGACTGACAGCAGGCTGTTTGTATGGGCAGCACATGCCATGGATGTCTGTCTTCTCTCGTTACTCCACCTCAACACTGTCAGATATACCTATACTATACTGCCCAGGCTACTGTGCCAGCCAGGTACCTATCCACCAACCATGTTAGTTGACCCATAGAGCTTTAAGGTGCCCCACTAGTTTCCCCACTCCCATAGAGTTGTAAGTTAGTTGCCCCACTCCCATAGAGTTGTAAGTTAGTTGCCCCACTCCCATAGAGTTGTAAGTTAGTTCCCCCACTCCCATAGAGTTGTAAGTTAGTTGACCCACTCCCATAGAGTTGTAAGTTAGTTGCCCCACTCCCATAGAGTTGTAAATTAGTTGCCCCACTCCCATAGAGTTGTAAGTTAGTTGCCCCACTCCCATAGAGTTGTAAGTTAGTTGCCCCACTCCCATAGAGTTGTAAGTTAGTTGCCCCACTTCCATAGAGTTGTAAGTTAGTTGCCCCACTCCCATGGAGTTGTAAGTTAGTTGCCCCACTCCCATAAAGTTGTAAGTTAGTTGCCCCACTCCCATGGAGTTGTAAGTTAGTTGCCCCACTCCCATGGAGTTGTAAGTTAGTTGCCCCACTCCCTACTGATGCTGTTGTTTTGACTGACACCCACCCAGACATGCCCACCGTGGCTGTCCTCTCTACTGGAGCCACAGCTGAAGGTAAAGAGGTCTCTTCTCTTCTCCCCTCCCCAGAGATGACTCCTGACCCCAAACTCTTACATTGACCCTCTCTCTCTCTGGCCATCACTCTCTCCTTTCATATTCCTATCTTTCTCTTTTTGTCTCTTTTCTGCTTATATCCTCAGTGGTGTTATGAATAGACGTTATTGGTGGTGGGAAAGCTTTCATATTTGTGTTATCTGTCTGTACTATGTGTTTTCTCTGTGTGTGTGTGTGAGAGAGACTGAACAGGGCATTGTGAGATGATACTCAGTGCCGTTGTGCCTGCACTTGTTGTTTGGCACTGCTACAGTACCAGGAGACATCACGTCAGAGCGTTCCAGGCGTGAGAGCATTTTTTAAATCACTGAGCTATTATAAGAACAGACAGTTCAAAGCCACCATTTCGCTCCGTTTGCCTTGGCGCAGATCAAGGAGGCCATGACAATGGGAATCCTTTTCATACCGCAAGCCTCGATTTCCATTTCCCATTTTGCTTCTTATTACTTCTGGCTGTGAAGCAGGCTAGTTAAGGGGGGGGGGGGTAGTAAAGGCCAGTCCCACGAGACAGTCTTTTGGCAGGCAGCTCTGAGCTTCCGGAGATGAGAGGAGGCTATTTTACCGCACTAACAGACCAGAATAAATGTTGCGGTAGCCAGGCTTGAGAGAGAGGAGAGAGAGAGGGTGTCCTCAGGCAGAAGGAACAGCACCAGAGGTACTGGAGCACCAGCCAACAGAGTAGGTTAAAGCCTCAGAGGCCACACAACACGCACCTGCTGTCCAACCAACCACACAGAACGAAACCCCTCTATCCCCACACTAACACCCTCCAACCACTCAACATGCAGGGTAGAGTAGAAACCTCTCTCAGAAATAGTGGGTGGCCTTTTTTTGGAACATTGTGGAGGAGAACTTTCGCCATATGTTATTCAAGAGCAAATTATTTGCTATCGTGGATAGAATTTAAGTTAGTCTATTTGATCGGTGTAGTCAAAGTCACCTCTAAATAAACGATGACCTTTGATATAAAACCTGGTATGCAGAGTTATTGCTCTCTCCCAGTGTCTGGGATGGTTACATCAGACTCTTCCTTCACGTTACACCTCTCATCCCCCAGCCACAAGCACAGATGTCTAGACAGGTGTCATCAGCCAGTGGCACTGATGTAGGACTGATCACAGAGTAGGGGACCCTCACACATTCGTGCTCTGGCATAGATCTGGTAGCGTTTGGCACTGCCTGTCTTCTGCCAATGCCCTGGCACTGCCACTGGGTCTGCCACATGCCTCCGGCCTTCTTCTATGAGAGAGACTGGCTGCTGGCAGACTGCTTTTACAGACAATACACCCCATATACTGTATAATGTCCACAGTGTTACCACAATGTCTCACTGCTAACACAGCGCCATCTACTGGTGTACTCCAGCATCACACAAAGGGGAATGTGATGCTGTTCATTTAACGTGTTTTGCATTTTTAATGACTTGGACGTCCATTAAAAAAAACTGTCAAAACAGTAACGGAAAACAGCAGTGTAACCCCTGTACACTTCTGTTACATTTTCACTTCAGACTGTTGGTATCATAACACAAAAAAAATATGTATTGTCGGTTTTTAACCTCCATTCTGTGTAGTTGGCACTCTTGGCTAGCATCAACATCTGCTGATACTAACCTGAATTTCCTGTGTTTGTCTCTTGTTCTCATCTCATCCCTCCTCCCTCACCCCCCACCTCTCACCCCTCCTTCCTCACCCCACCCTGCCTGTGCCTCTCTACACCACCTGTTCCTGGGGCACCACCACCACCTCACCCACCACCCTGTCACCTGTGTGATCCTCCTGGGCCACCCTGTGCCACCCGGCCTGCCCCTCCACCTGCTCCTCTGTGACCTCTGACCCTGCACAGTGAGTGAGGGACAAGCCTGTGCCCGTGCCTGTCCTCTCCAGACTCCTCCTCATCACCAACCACCTGACTACAGAGCTGCATCTGACTCCCCACCCCATCCCCTGCTACTCCTAGTCCACCCCCTTAAGCCCCCCTCCCCTCTGTTGGCTTAACATGGGTATTGGCAGAGTCTCTGACTCCTGTACCCTCTCACGTTCTACATTGACCCCACAATACACAGGATATCTACCCTGTGTGTGTTCTGTATGTTTGTGAATGTGCATGTCTGTGTGAATGGAAGGGTACTGTCGGGGACCACTACCAACTATATGACTGTTCTCTCTTTTTTCATTTATCTTTTTCCCCCTGAAACATTTCCAATTTTCCCCAATTCTCCCTGTTCCTGGTCTGTCCCTGGGTCTGACCCATAGGCCCTTGGGAACAGCAGCAGCAGTATTGAGCCCCTCCTGTCAGGCACCAAAGCTGACAGTTTCTCCGGCCGCCTGCCCTCCTCCAGCTCGGCCTCGGCTGTGTTCGCCCCGGGTCTAAGGAAGTATCCCCAGGAGGGAGCGCTGTCTTCCCTGACAGCCTCCTCCAGCCAGGCCAAAGCCCTGCTGGCCAGCCTGTCAGGCTCCAGCCTGAACGCCGAGGCCCTGCTCCTCTCCTCCACCTTCCGCCAACACCGCCTCCTCCGTGAGCAGCAGCGCGCCTCCTCCCTGCCCCTGGCCAACGGCCGCTCCTCCAACTCCACCTCCACCTCAACCACCACCTCCTCTTCCTCCTCCTCCACCTCCCCCACCTCCACCACCCCCACCCCCTCCTCCTCGCCCTCCTCCCCGACCCCCCTGACCTCCCTCAACCTCTCCTCCCTGGGGCTCAAACCTGGTGGCCGCAGCCTGCAGTACTCCGGCTCCAACAGCTACAAGGAGTGTGGCAGCAAGACCCTGCCCAAGCCTGTCTCCCCTAGCAACTCACAGTGAAGTACAAGAGGATGGATGAGAAAGAGGAGGAGCACCATCACATGCCAAAACTGAAGAGCAAAACAAGCAAAACATATCAGTGGGGAGTTCCCCAGAATATCTGTAGGTATTTCTCAGAGTTTACTTTCTGAGTGTCACTTTGCTGCTCTTGGTCTCAGTCCAGCAGTCATAATCTTCACATATCTCTAATTATACAGTACAAGAGTTGATGAGACATTAAGTGGAGGTGCACTGCACTCCTCCTTGGACAGTCTGGTGGTTCCTCTGTGGCTCTCCCACTCAGTAGTACTGACTGTTCCCCAGACCCCCAGAGAGAGAGCTCAAAGATGGGCCTTGGCCTTCTCTCTCTCCCACTGCCTTGTCTGGTCCAGTCTGATCTGGTCTGGGTGGACAGAAAAACAGTGCCAGTCCTTTATGAACCCTCAGTCCATCATCGCACCATTTGCCAAATCTTACTGGATGGAACCTTAGTGGAGTAGATGTAATATCTAGACTGTGACTTATATTATACAGAGTAGAGTTGCAATAATCAACGAGTACAGTACAGTAGTCGTGTGTGTTCAGAGTTATACCAGTCTTATTCCATCACCTGGCAGAATGTGAATCTGTGGAGAAAAACAAAGCTAAACCAAGGTGGTGGTTTCCATTCTGGGACAGTTTTCTGTTTGTTCGTTTCTTTATTTCAGACTTATTGCATCACCTGTGTAGAAGTCTAAACTGGTGCTATAGTTGTCCCTGTTTTGTAAAGAGCTTACTTGAATGAAACGGCTCCCATTCAATGTGACTGTACATTCCACTGTATATCCAACACTATGTCCCTGGAGTGGCTTAAGGCCTCTTCTCTCCAGTATCTGATTCCATTCTTACCCTTGTTCTCTATTAACACAGCAGTTTGGCAATGGAAGAAAAAGCCAGGGAGCTGCTTTTGTTGAAATCCTCTGATTTGAGAGTCTGCACACAATTTTATCACCCGCAATAGCACATTATAGGAACAGTAATGTGATATTACAGTAGATCAATTCTTTAACGACTGAGCTGGTACATGAAGAAGGGAACTAAGGAAAACAAAAATACATCAAAACATTGAAATGGATCGTTAAAGAATGTAGAATGAGTAGACATGAATGATGTATGACAATCAGGACGTATCCATAGTTGAAGGGTTTTGCCTTGGACTGGCGTTCCCTGCTGCAGTGATTACACTCCTTACTCAACACACGCTCATGTGATCAGGCACAGGCATATAGCAATAGATGCATGCACACTCTCCAACATGCCAGTGAGACGGAGATCCACCTAATTGTTTATGGAAAGCACAGTCACCAGTTGTATTGAGTCATAACTTTTGACTAGATTGGCCATTTCTTTATTTCATGACTGTAGAACCACTGATCGTGAATTAACCCACACCGTTTTGATAATGCAGTCTTTTTGGTAGTATTTGATTTGAATGGTTAAAAGACACAGAACATTAGAGAGAGAAACAAGAGCACAAATGAATTCTCTTCTGAAAGGGACCAGAGATATGGACCAGCTGGTGGAGCTCCCCTCTGATTATTTACAAGACATGCTGCACAATGAGTTTCATTTTGGCCTGTGTGTATTTTCAATATTTGCTCTAGCTAAAACCCACAATAAGTTTAACTGGACCTCCCCCTGACAGAGAAGCTGGCTTAGCCCACAGCTGTTGGTTGTGCAATAGTAAGGTTGCCACTAGTCTCCTGAGTGGCGCAGTGGTCTAAGGCACTGCATCGCAGTGCTAACTGTGTCACTAGAGATCCTGGTTCGAATCCAGGCTCTGTCGCAGCCGGCCGCGTCCGGGAGACTCATGGGCGGCGCACAATTGGCCCAGCGTCGTCCAGGGTAGGGGAGGGAATGGCCGGCAGGGATGTAGCTCAGTTGATAGAGCATGGCGTTTGCAACGCCAGGGTTGTGGGTTCGATTCCCACAGGGGGCCAGTATAAAAAAAAAAATATGTAAGTCGCTCTGGATAAGAGCGTCTGCTAAATGACTAAAATGTAAATGTAAAAAATGGAAATGGCTGCTTTTTTCTGTGTGATAGATGTTATGGAGAATAATTTGGTTCATGTAATAAAACGAAGGCAGATCCAGGGTATATGAGTGTTCTCCCTTTAAACCGGAGTGCTTACGAAAATATCACCGGCTCCATTCCTGACTTAAGAGCTTGGAAGTGTTATAAGGATAAAACAGACTTTCATCAAAGACGTGTCAATGTTTCCCTGCTGTTAATCTTACGCCAGCAATCACTCTGAAGCTCTCTTTCTTCTGTGATGCGTCACCAAGGCGGCCTAGGGGGTTTATGGCCGTGTGTATTCGTACACAGTTCATTCAGTTAATTCTTCAGTTGTTTGGTAGACAAGTGCGTGAAATCGATTCATTGTGGCATTGAGATGAAAACAATTGCTTGTGAAAGGGGCCGGTGTCAAGTGCAAACAGCTTGATGTGGGTAGATTGGTTTTGGTTTTCATGTTTGAAGGCTAGTGTAATAACAAAGGGCTGGGAAGACAGGTTCATCTGGAGGTCACTGTTTAACCCCCTTTTGAGTTTAAGAAGGCTATTCTTTTTTGCACCTTGCTATCTGTGCTGTCCTTGGGGGGAGATGTGTCTATGAATCAAACCCTTCTTGGAAGAGGTTCCCATTGGGCCTGTATTTCTGACTGCCATGGTACTGTATTATAATTGCACAAAATGATCGATGTTGCAATTTCCCCATGAGAGCACAGAATGGACCTATCTGCATGAACCCTCTGGATCTTTGGTTTCATTAGAGACCCACCAAAGACATGTTCTTGTAGGCTTATAGCAGTACAGCTCATGTGCACGTTTGTCTTTGCAGGCGGAGGAACCTTGGTATGATGGCACAAATCAGATCAGTGGCTCCGACAACACATTACTGTAAATATCAGAACAAAGGGCCACATATTGGCCTACACACACACACACACACACACACACACACACACACACACACACACACACACACACACACACACACACACACACACACACACACACACACACACACACACACACACACACACACACACACACACACAGGCAGGCAGGCAGGCAGGCGAGTATGTCAGAATGTGGCATTGCAATAAGCACACCCTCTGTTCTGTCAGCGAGAAAACGGCAACCTCACGGAACAGCGAGTTAGTTAAGCCTCACGCTGGCTGCACTGTAGCAATGCAGGACTCAAGCCCTGGGTTTTATAAAGTGAAGCCAAATGAAAGAAATTAACTTACTCATGCAGCTCCACACTCAAATCCATAACTCCCAGCGCTGTATTTGCGTCTGGCAGGGTGATGGGGAGGAAGGTTTTCACACTTCGCTGCTTTTACACTGGAAAGTCCCTGATGACACCCCAAGACTGCGTGACAATGCTTTTTTTGAATCACCGTAACACTAGTGTAATTGGACAGGAGATTTCAATATGGCAGAGTCTTGGAGGGGTTTATTGGTGGTGGGGATGAGGAAAGGATGGTGGAGAGTGGAGACACTCATAGTGAAAGCCCCTGGCAATCAGAGAGATAATTCATGCAAACTTTAAATGAAAAGTAAAATAATTATACAGATATAAATATATCTTCGTTAAGATGTTTGTGTATGATATTAATATAATTGTGAAGAAAGTGTGATATATAGGCCTAGATTAAATTATTATAATGTACAATTTAAATCATCCTCTTTTTTGGATTTATATGAGTAGGCATTTTATACAGACTTTCCTTTTTAATTCTTCAAGAGAGATACTGTATTTCACATCAGCAAATTATTTATTCATAAGCAGAACATTTTTATATTGATTTGAAAATATTTATCTGTATAAAAGACAGGTATGTAATATACAGTGGAGCTCATTTTTAATTCTGGGATATTTTTATGAGCACTATTTTTAACAGTTGTGTGAGTTTCCTCTTTTGTTGGCCTGCTGGCCTATACTACTGGTATGTTTAGGAAGAGGTTGCCCCTGAGCTGGTCCAGTACAATGTCTGCTCCCACGCCTCCACTAGCTAACATTAATTTTTGAGGTAAGGGGAGCTGTTCCTAGACCTGTTCTTAGGGCCGTGCCTTTTCTTTGGAACTTCTGTTGGTTTACTTAGGATGGTATTAAATCATTATGGCCCAAAGTTATTAACGGAGAAGGGACTCAGCATTGAATAAGTCATTTAGGTTTCAGTTACCAACAAGAGCGCATAACGCGGATAGATATGGAACGTTAGCTTTTTCTTTTTCTTCTTCTTCATCATAATCATTGTCTATTGAGACATGTTTGGTTATGTTTTTAATAAATGAAACAGACATATGTGTATTGTTTTACTTGCTTTCTGTGGTGTGTATAGTACTGTATGAGGTTTTTACATGAATGTGTGGATGTTCCAAAATCTTGGCATCGAGAAGAAAACGAAACAAAATTATATTATAATTATATGTAAATAGACTGAGTAATTCCTAGAAAGTTCAACAAAATATTATGTCCAAAATAATGTTTTAATAATAAAAAGATGATGGATACAAAGGTATATTATAAAACAATGCATGTATATTGTCAAGCAATCGCACAGTGCAGTTGAAAAGTGTTGTCTACATGTTTTCTTAAAAAACAGAGCGAAAGAAAAAGAGGTGTACCACTTTAAAGGTTTACAGCGGTAGAGAACCAGACCCTTTTTATTATGGATCTTTCTGTGACACAGGCATGTTCATTCTTACTGTGATCAGTGATGCTATGGTGATGATGGCTAAGAGTGAGGAGTGTTCCCAACCATTCAGAACGATCCAGAACGATCCAGAATGCTTCAACGCACCTTCACCAGAAAAACCCACCAATTACGATCTCCCACTTGTAGAGTAGTGTGATATAATGAACAATACAGAAAATAGATCTATGTAGATATAAATACCTACTGACACTGGAGATACTCATTTATCAGTGTGGATGCCATGATATTCTGTGAGAAATGTGATTTTTTTTTCTGTGAGAAGACTGGCAGTTGAACCTGCCTCCTTTTGTACATACTTGCTGTGGTTCTGTGTCTAATAAAGTGCAGCTCTCTTGTACAGTCGTGGAGTCTGGGTTTTGCTTTATCGTAGACAGTAAGTTAATCTTCTTTGCCTTTTGGGATCAATAAAGTATCATCTCAGTAGGTGGACGCCCACATGTCCAGCGGCGGCCCTCAGACGTGTCATTGTAGTATTGTTATCTGGGTATGGAATGGCCCCTCTGTTCATCTTCCCTGGGGCTAGGAGGCTGTTTCATTTACATACATAATGTGAACACTCTGATATGATTACAGGGCACATTGTCTTTCTAATGGCATGGCTTGGCAGGTCACGGATCCACTCTAGGGTAAGCAAGTAATTGAGTCATGAATTTGGGGTAATACAGTAATGTGAAACGTAATTTTTATTTATTTAAAAAAATGTACTAATTAAAAGATGAACAAAACAAAAAATTCTAGTTATTTTAAAAAGCTAAATGGATAATGGTTAAACATGCATAGATGTATTTCTATGTTACACATTTGCTCATGACGTATAGCTTAAACTCTGTGTTCTATTTGCAGAGTAAATTCATATATATATATATATTTTTTTTTTTTGGGGGGGGGGTGGATCAGCTTAATATTGCAGATAGATTGTATCTTCTATCAATGTAATTGTCTGCATCACTTCCAATCCCCCATGTTTTTATATATATACTCCCCTTTATTACTTTTCAACCCCGCCATCCTTTCCCTACTTGGAGTAAATTAGTGAACAACAATGCCCAGGCCTCTACTTCCGGTCTATACTTACTATCTACACCTTATGGACAGAGTTAATTTTACAATAATTCTATTATATATATATATATTTATATATATACAGTGGGGGGAAAAAGTATTTAGTCAGCCACCAATTGTGCAAGTTCTCCCACTTAAAAAGATGAGAGAGGCCTGTAATTTTCATCATAGGTACACGTCAACTATGACAGACAAATTGAGAAAAAAAAATCCAGAAAATCACATTGTAGGATGTTTTATGAATTTATTTGCAAATTATGGTGGAAAATAAGTATTTGGTCACCTACAAACAAGCAAGATTTCTGGTTCTCACAGACCTGTAACTTCTTCTTTAAGAGGCTCCTCTGTCCTCCACTCGTTACCTGTATTAATGGCACCTGTTTGAACTTGTTATCAGTATAAAAGACACCTGTCCACAACCTCAAACAGTCACACTCCAAACTCCACTATGGCCAAGACCAAAGAGCTGTCAAAGGACACCAGAAACAAAATTGTAGACCTGCACCAGGCTGGGAAGACTGAATCTGCAATAGGTAAGCAGCTTGGTTTGAAGAAATCAACTGTGGGAGCAATTATTAGGAAATGGAAGACATACAAGACCACTGATAATCTCCCTCGATCTGGGGCTCCATGCAAGATCTCACCACGTGGGGTCAAAATGATCACAAGAACGATGAGCAAAAATCCCAGAACCACACGGGGGGACCTAGTGAATGACCTGCAGAGAGCTGGGACCAAAGTAACAAAGCCTACCATCAGTAACACACTACGCCGCCAGGGACTCAAATCCTGCAGTGCCAGACGTGTCCCCCTGCTTAAGCCAGTACATGTCCAGGCCCGTCTGAAGTTTGCTAGTGTGCATTTGGATGATCCAGAAGAGGATTGGGAGAATGTCATATGGTCAGATGAAACCAAAATATAACTTATTGGTAAAAACTCAACTCGTCGTGTTTGGAGGACAAAGAATGCTGAGTTGCATCCAAAGAACACCATACCTACTGTGAAGCATGGGGGTGGAAACATCATGCTTTGTAGCTCAGTTGTAGCTCAGTTGGTAGAGCATGGTGTTTGCAACGCCAGGGTTGTGGGTTTGATTCCCACGGGGGGCCAGTATGAAAAAAATAAAAATAATGTATGCACTCACTAACTGTAAGTCGCTCTGGATAAGAGCGTCTGCTAAATGACTAAAATGTAAATTTTAATAGCTAACATCTCGATGGCCACAATAAATAGATATGCCGATAGTGGACAACCTTTTTTCACTCTTCTTGACAGTTTAAAACTTTCTGAGAAATAGCCATTATTTACTAATTTACACCTAGGGTTACTATACATGATTTTGACCCATTTTATAAGAGATTCTCCAAAATTGAAATGCTCCAGGCATTTATATATAAACCCCAGTCAAACTTCATCAAATGCCTTTTCGAAGTCTGCGATGAATAGCAGGCCTGTTTTCCCATATTTTCCATAGTGTTCTATTGTTTCCAATACTTGCCTTATATTATCTCCAATGTATCTTCCATGTAAAAAACCTGTCTGATTAGAATGAATAATATCCAACAATACCTTTTTAATTCTATGCGCTATACATTTTGCTAGGATTTTTGCATCACAACACTGAAGTGTAAGGGGCCTCCAATTTTGTAAATGGACTGGATCTTTATATTTTCCACTTGTATCCTGTTTCAGTAATAATGAGATCAGACCTTCTTCTTGAGTGTCAGATAATCTACAATTTACATATGAGTGGTTAAAACATGCTAATAACGGTCCTCTTAGTATATCAAAAAAGGTTTGGTATACCTCGACTGGTATGCCATCCAACCCTGGAGTTTTCCCAGACTTAAAGTCTTTAATTGCATCCAGAAGTTCCTCCTCTGTAATTTCACCTTCACATGAGTGTTTCTGTGTGGCTGTTAATTTGACATTATCAATAGAAAAAAAATCTCTACAATTAGCTTCAGTTAGAGGAGATGGAGGCGACTGAAAAGAAAACATATGCTTAAAGTACTTTGTTTCTTCCTTCAAACTATCATTTGGTGAATTATGGGTGACTCCGTCAATTGTAACCAGTTTCATTAAGTTATTTTTGGTAGCATTCCTATGTTGAAGATTAAAAAATAATTTTGTGCATTTTTACCCATATTCCATCCAGTTTGCTTTATTTTTATAATATATTACACTTGATCTTTCTTGAATAAGTTTCTCAATTTCTTTTTGTTTTTCCTGTAATTTATTCTGAGCCTCTATGTTACAGTTTTGATTGCCATCTATCTGTTCTGTTAGACTTTCTATTTCCTTTCTTAGTATAAACTCTTTTGACCTAAATTGCTTTTGTTTTCGAGATGAGTACTGAATTGCATGGCCTCTAAAGGCACATTTAAAGGTGTCCCATACAATAAGGGGATTCGCTGTACCTATGTTATGTTGGAAAAAGTCAGTTATAAATTCCTTTGTTCTAATTATAAATAAATTATCATCCAATAGGCTTTGATTAAATTTCCAATATCCTCGCCACGTGGAAATTCAGTAAGAGTAATGTATATGCCTATTATATGATGGTCCGACCGCATTCTGTCCCCTATCAACACTTTTTTTACTTTTGGTGCCAACGAGAATGAGATAAGAAAGAAGTCAAGACGACTAGCTTGATTCAGTCTCCGCCATGTATATCTCACTAGATCAGTATATTTAAGCCTCCATATATCTACTAATTCTAATGTATCCATGACATTCACAATTTCCTTAAGAGCATGTGGGTGATTGTTTGTGGTGTGATTTCCTTTACGGTCCATTGAGCTATTTAAAACAGTATTATAATCCCCCACCATAACAATATTGTCTTGAATTGCTTGCAGGCTTGATAATTTATTATATATATTGTCAAAGAATTTTGGATCATCATTATTTGGTCCGTAAAGGTTAATGAGCCATATCTGTTTATGGTCCAATAACATATTTAAAATAATCCATCTACCTTGCGCATCTATTTTGACAATTCATATTGTTGTTTAAATGTGTATTGATAAGTAAAAGGCTACATCATCTCCAGTACTAATGTATGTGTATTGTGTATGTACAATACAAGTATGTATTTGTGTTCTGTGTATGCATACACTTTGATATTGAGTGTGTACAGTAATCTCAGTGGAGTTGTGGGTCTTGGAGCTGGAGTTGTTCAGGTGTCTTGACGCTGTGCTGGTCTCCGTCCATCTGTTGCTCTGAACGGTGAGTTCCTCAGGTCTGGGACAAAGCACATAGACACAACCACTGAAACTTAGCAAGGGATATCTATCTCAGAATGTACTGGTGAAAAGTGTGATAACACTTTGTGATTTACATACATATAAAGCATTAATGTATTTTATAGTGCCTTATAGCCCACTTATAATGTGTTATGACATTGACTATAAGCGTCCTTAACTCTGATGTTTTATAGATCATAAACTATAATGACTTATAAGACTATAGTGCATAATGTATTCTAGCCATAGTGGTTTGTCATACCTGTGATGATGTCCTCCAGGGCCCCATCCTTCACCTGGGGCTTCACCTGCCTTTTCTTCAGCTCCGCTATCAGGTCCATCTTGGGCATCATGGGAGACTGGCAGGGGTCAAAGGGTAAAGCTGACACATTGGCATATGTAGTATGGACCACACTAGAATGACCAGTCACTGGTCGAGCAGTCATAGGGGAAGTTTTTTAACTGACTGTATTGAATGTAGATTGTGGTGGTTGAGTTGGTATGGGGCATCGGTCTATAGTCTATTGTCATACCTTGTGTCCTGCAACCTCTTTCTTTCTAGGGGAGGGAGACTCTGCTTGGTTCTCGCTGCTCTGGGCCTCCAGTCTCTTCCTCTGTTCATTATCCTGCTCTGCTTGCTGTGTGGGACACAGACACAAAAACAGGTCATTAAAGGTCCAATGCAGCCGTTTTATCTCAATATCAAATCATTTCTGGGCAACAATTAAGTGCCTTACTGTGATTGTTTTCAATTAAAATGGTAAAAAGAAACAAAAATAGCTTCTTAGCAAAATGCTATTTCTCAAGCAAGAATTTTGCTAGGACTGTCTGGAAGTGGTCTGAGTGAGGGGCCTAATTGGAGGAGCCTAATAGGAGGGATGTGTAACCTGAAAACTAGCTGCTATTGGCAGAGAGGAGGGCAAACTTTCTTTTTTATTGGTCTATTAATTTACCAGGTGGTGCAAAAATCCCACACAGCCAAACAAGCTGAAATTTCAGCCAGTCTTTTCAAACAGCTCTTACACTAAAAGTGCATCATCATAATTTTCACAATTTCACAGTATTTTTCCAACCTCATAGTGTGGAAAATATATATAAAACACAAGAAAATCACGTTTTTGACTGCACTGTCTCTTTAACAAACATTCATATAAATACAAAATGCACCCACAATAGTCACAAGTGAAATATAATGAGCTATTTCATTATCCTTTCCCTCTGTGCTGCCTCATTATGGGGGCACCACCTCACCTTATAGGCCTTCATGAAGCGGACAAACAGAGGGAAAAACATGGAGGGTTGCGTGGTCTTGGGGTTCTCTCCAAAATACTCCACCGCCGAGCCATATGCCTCCTAGTGGTGGAGGTGAGAGAGGAAGAGGAGGAGAGATGACACACACACATCATAAAATAGGTATTGAACATCTTCTGTGGAATGATGTGTGTTGGATGTGTCTATTAAGTTCAAATGTTATGGAATTCCAACCTGAGCGGTCTTGCTGTCTTTGAGTAAAGAGTCCAGTAATTCACTGTTTGTCTTGACAAAATCCTTCAGCACTGTGTTGTCTTCCTGCACCAGGAACTCCTTCTTCGTCACTTCCATTCCCCTCTCCAGAGAGCGGATATCCTGAAGAATACTGTCCAGAGACACTGAAACACACAAACACAGGAGAGAAACATGGCGTCAGTTATTCTCACTATGAAGGGCTGCATTTTTTAAAGCTGTGTGTAAATGTGTTTGCACATGCATGTGTGTGCATGCGTGCAAGCGTTGATTGCATTCACACACCTAGGCCAGCCTTGTCCACAAAGTGCAGCTCAGTGTGGAAGTTGTTGAGTTCAGGGTATTTCTCCTGGACGATGCTGGAGATGAAGTGTAGTAGGGTCTGGGAGCGGTCTGTAGACTTTGTGTCCAGCAGCTGACAGGACAGAGACAAATGGAGGGACAGATGGAGTCATCTCTCAAAGACGGACTGGCCTGCCTATCAACATACCATAGCTCCCTCAACAGTCCAAACCTGGCTTTAGCTAATAGTGACTTATTCATCGTTACAGAGCTTAAGCCATACTATTTCAGACAGTTAATCTCCATTTTAGTGATGGTTCTATTCATGTTAAATAAGGGAAACAATTTTGCCTCAAGAGCAGAGGGGTACTCACCAGGTCCAGACTCTGCAGGCGGAACCCATAGGCTGCACCCCTCTTACTGCTGTTCATGTAGTTCCCAAAGGCTAGGATGATCTGGAGGGGAGGAGCCAGATACAGAATGTGTTACATGGACAGTGCAGGCCTGTTTAAAGAGGCTCTCTGATTGGAGGTTAGCAGTGACGGACAGGGAAGCCCTCCACTCACCTCTAACATCTTCTTCAGCTTGGCCGAGGACTTAATGGACATGGATGCTGCGATTATAGAGTTCAGTTGCTGTAGGTGAGATTATGAATGACTATAGTATCAGATTCAGAAGAAAGTCATTGTTGTACAGATACAATTTAATTGTATGGCCTGAGCAACTGACTTACCGGATGCAGACGTTTGACGCTCTCTGGGAAGTTGCCCATGAAGGTGAGGGTGTTGATTCGCTGGGCCAGACGAGGGATCTTCCCAAAGCGCATCATGAAGCGGTCCTCCTCTGACAGTTCATCCAGCGGACGGCCCTCCTTCTCATAGTTCTGGAGGAGCTTCAGCTCGTAGTCTGACGGGACAAACCTCTCCAGCAGCTCCAGGAAGTCCAGCCCCAACGACTGCTGGTCATACCTGGAGAGAAGGAGGGAGAGAAGGAGGGAGGGAGAGAGAGAAGAAAGATAATAAGGAATGGACAAAAGAAGAGTGTTAGGGGAAGGTGGGATGAGGAGAAAGAGAATGAAGGGATTAACTAGAACAAAAAATATATGAAATGTGTGAGAAAGATGTTTACTAAGGAAAGGCACAGAATAGTAGAAGATAGAGTTCCATACGTCTCTATAGCTGTGCAGATGTCTGCGGGGCTCCTGCCTCCCTTGCGTAGCGTGATGGCCAGGTTCTTGGCCTTGTTGCCCTCGATCAGGTTGACCTTGCTGTGGGCCTTCTGGGCCACCTTGACCTTCAGAGTGGACAGAGCTGCTGGAGGACCCTGGGCCTTGGTCTTAAACTGCTCCTCAAACGCCTCCATGTTCAGCTCCTGACACAACACACATAGAGATGGTTAGAGAGGGAGGAAGAGGGAGGGTAAGTAGGGGAGAGAGAGACAGGGGGAGAGAGAGGAGTAGAAAGAGGGTCAGAGGGAAGGTGAGAGAAGGGAGAATGGAAGAGTAGAGCACAGTCAGCACCAGTATCAGTGTGGAGGTTTGGTCTTACCCCTAAGACCTGCTCATCGTCCAGCTCGTTGAAGACCGTGCCAGTCACCTGGTTGGGCTTCAGTGCCTGCCAGTTGAGCAAAGGCATCCGGAACTTAGTCTGGATGGGCTTCCTGCTTTTACCTCCTAAGAGAAAGAGAGAGAGAAAGAGAAAGAGAGAGTAGGAGAGAGAATCAATCACATTTGTCAATTGCCAATGCACTCATTTCACCCTTCAGCAAATTGGACGCATACAGATTCATGAGATTGATAGACAATCTGATTAGTATGGAGCTCTCTCCTATTTGACTTCTCACACCCTAATCTCTTAATCTCTCCTCTAGATGAATGGTTTCCTCTCTCATCTTCTAATATCTGCTGTAGACCGCTACCTACCATTAATATATATATAACACCGGAGGTTGGTGGCACCTTAATTGGGGAGGACAGGCTCTTGGTAATGGCTGGAGAGGAATAGGTGGAATGGTATCAAATACATGGTTTCCATGTGCTTGATGCCATTCCATTTGCTCCGTTCCAGCCATTATTATGAGCCGTCCTCCCCTCAGCAGCCTCCACTGATAACTGCCAGAATTATGGAAACACTTAAGTAAATGAGGGCTACAAAGTATATTGAAAGCAGGTGCTTCCACACAGGTGTGGTTCCTGAGTGAATTAACTTCCTATTATGCTTAGGGTCATGTATATAAATGCTGGGCAGGCCACTATGTTGGCTACCATAGCTATGCCCCCATAGGATGACAATGCCCCTACCCACAGGGCACGCATGGTCACTGAATGGTTTGATGAGCATGACAACAATGTAAATCATATGCCATGACTTCTCAGTTAACCAGATCTCAAACCAATTGAACACTTATGGGAGATTCTGGAGTGGTTCCTAAAACAGCGTTTTCCACCACCATCAACAAAACACAAAATGATGGAATTTCTCATGGAAGAATGGTTTCACATCCCTCCAATGGAGTTCTAGACACTTCTAGAATTTATGCCAAAGTGCATTGAAGCGGTTCTGGTTCGTGGTGCCCAACGCCCCATTAAGACACTTTATGTTGGTGTTTCCTTTATTTTGGCAGTTACCCCCTTGGCGTTTTTCCTATTTTGTTGCATTACAACCTGGAATTTAAATGGATTTCATGTCATGGACAATAGTCCAAATTGGTGAAGTGAAATGAAAAAAATTACTTGTTTCAAAAAATTCTAAAAAAAGAAATAACGGAAAAGTGGTGCGTGCATATGTATTCATCCCTTTTTGGCCATCGAGGAAAACTCTATGTCTGGCGCAAACCCAACATCTCTCATCACCCCGAGAACACCATTCCCACAGTGAAGCATGGTGGTGGCAGCATCATGCTGTGGGGATGTTTTTCATCGGCAGGGACTGGGAAACTGGTCAGAATTGAAGGAATGATGGATGGCGCGAAATACAGGAAAATTCTTGAGGGAAACCTGTTTCAGTCTTCCAGAGATTTGAGACTGGGACGGAGGTTCACCTTCCAGCAGGACAATGATCCTAAGCATACTGCTAAAGCAACACTCAAGTGGTTTAAGGGGAAACATTTAAATGTCTTGGAATGGCCTAGTCAAAGCCCAGAGGGGGTGAATAGTTATGCATGCTCAAGTTTTCTGTTTTTTTTTGTCTTATTTCTTGTTTGTTTCACAATAAAAAATATTTTGCATCTTCAAAGTGGTAGTAGGTATGTTGTGTAAATCAAATGATACAAACCTAGGTTAATTCCAGGTTGTAAGGCAACAAAATAGGAAAAATGCCAAGGGGGGTGAATACTTTCGCAAGCCACTGTATCTGTATATCTCTAATGAAAGCAGATAAGAGTCACCTTACCGGCTTGGCTGTCTCCAGAAGGTGGGCCTCCGGGTGGGGGCGGGGGTCCAGCGCCAGGTGGAGGAGGAGGTGGGGGTGGACCTCCCCCAGGGGGAGGAGGAGGGGGAGGTGGGCCACCAGAGCCAGGCGGGGGAGGAGGAGGAGGTGGAGGGGGTGGGGGAATAGGTCCAACAGGCCCAGAAGGTGGAGGGGGTGGGGGAGGAGGAGGAGGAGGAGGGGGGACAGCAGAGATGGCTGAGGAGGGAGTGGCATCAGGGACGTCTGGGCCAGTAGGTCCAGTGGAGCTGAGCATGGGCTCAGAGGCTGGGGCGGGGACGTACTCGATGATGGTGACAGGCACCACCTGGAGGTCTAGGGCCCCAGAGGGGGTGCGTCCCAGGCGGATCAGCCCTCGGTCCTGCAGCTCCTGCACCTTGAGTTCCAGCTCAGAGGAGGGTTGGCTTAGACGCTCTCTGTCCCGCTCCCTCTCCTGGCTTAACTCCCTCTCCCTCTCTCTCTGCTGCAGAGAACTGACCTGGGAACAGGAGTCCCGCAGGTTCCCCTGTCAGCCGCACACACAAAGGCAAGGAAAAGTTATCATCACACAATCACACACATACCTTTCTGTCTGATACACTATATTGTAAACAATCCTCAGTTAACTGTACAGTGCAGACCTTGAGCAGCTCTGTCTCCTTGGTGGCTTGGAGGAGCTGTTTCTCTAGTTCAGCCATCCTCTCTGCAGACTGGCTCTCAATCTCCTCTAGCCTGGCACTCAGCTACAAAAACACAACACAACACGACAACACGACACGACACAATACAACATGACACAACACAGCACAACACAACACAACATGACAGAACACAACACATGACACAACACAACACGACACAGCACAACACAACACATGACACAACACGACACAACATGACACAACACGACACAGCACAACACATGACACAACACAACACAACATGACACAACACAACACATGACACAACACGACACAACACATCATTTGGAGGTCACAGACCGAGTCATAGAATAATTGCTGGCATTGTTTAGATGTGTGATTTGAATGAATCAGACTGTGTGTGTACAGTATGTTTCACTGACCTGTGTGTTATGCTCCTGCAGTTCTTCCACATGGTCCAGCACCCCACCCCTGTTCTCTGCATCCTCCAGCAGAGCCCCCACATCAAACACGTTGTCCAAGTAGGCCTGAATCTGAACCTGCAGCTTCTCACTCTCTGTCAGCTTCAGAGTCTGACACACACACACACACAAATTATCATCTTTATCATGGCGGTTTCATTTCAGTTTTAAGGAGTTGGTTTTGTGGTTGTGACTGTTCGATTTTCCACAATGAGATGAGAGCTTACCTCTAAGTACTGGTCCAGTCCATGGTGAGTGAACTCATATTGCAGGTGAACACGGAAGTTCATATTCTCCACCGAATGCACCACAATGTTAATGAACTGCATACAGGCCACCTGAAGAGAGGGATCATCATATTTGATCTTTAACCTTTCAGAGCTACATTGTGAGCAATGTCAACACATCAGCCAGTAGATTTAAAGCCGTTTTGTGTCCACGTACCATGAAGTCAATGTTGCTGTCATCGTTGCTAAAGTACTCCATCAGTTTCTCAAAGCGGTTCTTCTCTCCGCTCACCTGAGTGAAAAGACATGGGAAAGACGTTCCTTGTTTCAGTAACACAGTCATGCACTTCAACAGATGTCCACATCTGTCATCCACATCACAGATGACATACAGTACATATTGGTCAAGTAAAGTCTGTTCTAGTGTGTCTAAGTTTGGTCAGTCCCTTCACCTCCTTGAAGTTGTCGAAGGCAGCGAGAATGATGTCATGACCGCCCCTCACAAGACACACAGCAGCCAACAGCTCCAACACCAGGGCTTTGGTTCTGTAGAGACCAGGAATATAATATCACATCACACACACACATGCACAAGCATGCACACACACATGCACACACACACACAGGTGTTCATACCTGGGGTTCCTGTTGTTGAGACTGAGAGTGATCTCGTTGACACAGCGTGGGTGTGTCATCACTTGGTTGAAGCCCGACTGAAAAAGTGATAATCAGCTCTGTAATTTCACAATTTCAAACTCCATATCACGGTCATGCACACACACCGCACAACACACACAAACACACACCTGGTAGTTCATGATGGCACGCAGACACATGATGCACACATGGACGTCGTCCCTATGACTGGTCAATCTAGAGCTCTTCTGAGTTCTCCTACTCTGTGCCAGAGAGGTTATCCTGCAAAGAAGATATTGAGAGGATGGAAGAGATGGTGGTCACTTTGCAGTAGAATATTTTGGGTGAGATTTATCCTGTGGTCTGTAAGGCTTGCTTAGTGAGACTCGGGTCTCATAACGGCTGATGGTTCTTACCGTACGGTTAGGGCGCGGGCTGCTCTGGTCATGCCATGTGTAGGGGGGCTTCCTGCACTCTTATTCAGGTCCTCCATGGACCTCTCCGCTGGCTTCCCTCTCTCTGACAGTGTTCCCCCATTCTCAGCACCCTCCCTGTCAAACCTATTGATACATTCCCAAATACATAAACATATAGTCACATATACAGTGAGGGAAAAAGGTATTTGATCCCCTGCTCATTTTGTACATTTGCCCACTGACAAAAAATTATCAGTCTATAATTTTAATGGTAGGTTTATTTGAACAGTGAGAGACAGAATAACAACAACAAAATCCAGAAAAACGCATGTAAAAAATGTTATAAATTGATTTGCATTTTAATGAGGGAAATAAGTATTTGACCCCTCTGCAAAACATGACTTAGTACTTGGTGGCAAAACCCTTGTTGGCAATCACAGAGGTCAGACGTTTCTTGTAGTTGGCCACCAGGTTTGCACACATCTCAGGAGGGATTTTGTCCTACTCCTCTTTGCAGATCTTCTCCAAGTCATTAAGGTTTCGAGGCTGACATTTGGCAACTCAAACCTTCAGCTCCCTCCACAGATTGTCTATGGGATTAAGGTCTGGAAACTGGCTAGGCCACTCCAGGACCTTATTGTGCTTCTTCTTGAGCCACTCCTTTGTTGCCTTGGCCGTGTGTTTTGGGTCATTGTCATGCTGGAATACCCACCCACGACCCATTTTCAATGCCCTGGCTGAGGGAAGGAGATTCTCACCCAAGATTTGACAGTACATGGCCCTTAGCAGAAAAACACCCCCAAAGCATAATGTTTCCACCTCCATGTTTGACGGTGGGGATGGTGTTCTTGGGGTCATAGGCAGCATTCCTCCTCCTCCAAACACGGCGAATTGAGTTGATGCCAAAGAGCTCCATTTTGATCTCATCTGACCACAACACTTTCACCCAGTTCTCCTCTGAATCATTCAGATGTTCATTGGCAAACTTCTGACGGGCATGTATATGTGCTTTCTTGAGCAGGGGGACCTTGCGGGCGCTGCAGGATTTCAGTCCTTCACGGCGTAGTGTGTTACCAATTGTTTTCTTGGTGACTATGGTCCCAGCTGCCTAGAGATCGTTGACAAGATCCTCCCGTGTAGTTCTGGGCTGATTCCTCACCGTTCTCATGATCATTGCAACTCCACGAGGTGAGATCTTGCATGGAGCCCCAGGCTGAGGGAGATTGACAGTTATTTTGTGTTTCTTCCATTTGCGAATAATCGCACCAACTGTTGTCACCTTCTCACCAAGCTGCTTGGCGATGGTCTTGTAGCCCATTCCAGCCTTGTGTAGGTCTACAATCTTGTCCCTGACATCCTTGGAGAGCTCTTTGGTCTTGGCCATGGTGGAGAGTTTGGAATCTGATTGATTGATTGCTTCTGTGGACAGGTGTCTTTTATACAGGTAACAAACTGAGATTAGGAGCACTCCCTTTAAGAGTGTGCTCCTAATCTCAGCTCGTTACCTGTATAAACAACACCTGGGAGCCAGAAACCTTTCTGATTGAGAGGGGGTCAAATACTTATTTCCCTCATTAAAATGCAAATCAATTTATAGCATTTTTGACATGCGTTTTTCTGGATTTTTTTGTTGTTATTCTGTCTCTCACTGTTCAAATAAACCTACCATTAAAATTATAGACTGATCATTTTTTGTCAGTGGGCAAACTTACAAAATCAGCAGGGGATCAAATACTTTTTTCCATCACTGTAGATAATCAAGCATTAATCTATGTCTCATTGATACAGTATGGGATTCTGTTAAGACTGAATGGGAGGCTGCAAGGGATACTCACGAAGCGTCACACTGGGCGTAGGACAGGTAGTCCACCAATACATCCAAACCCTGGTTCTCCTCATTCAGAAACTCCTGGGCCCAGCTATATAGAGAGAAAGAGAATTAGAACCCAATACTACTTTAAGGACAGTTGAGTCAGTCGTACTGACTAATGGGATACCTGCTGGACCAGTCCTGGTCAAACCTAACATAGCAGGCGTAAAAGAAACGCCTGAAACTAGATCCCGTACATACTGGTCTTGACGAGAAGAAGAAAAAAAACTGTCGGGGGAGGTTCTCTTCTGCATTGTTCAACCAATCCAGTAAATGTGGAGGAGTAGTTAAGATGGAGATTAAGATGTTAACGTCCAAAAGCGGAAGTCGCGTCACAGGCTCTCTTTCCATTTCCCCAGAAAACCAGAACTTCCGGTCGTTCGGGACTCGGCAGAGGCTAATTCTGGTCCAGTCACTCACCCAATATGATTGGTGCGGAGGGAGATCTCCAGCTCTCTCAGTACCTGGGTGGACTCCTGGACCTGCCTCTTGAACTGAAATAGGCCAAAACCATACAGAGAAGCTCTATGAATTAAGGAAACTCACAAACCTTTATATCCGTAGTTCAGTAGTTATGCTAATGAGACTGGCCTTATATTACTCGCTTAGTGGCTTTGTCATAAAATGCAAGGATGTACTACTACTGTAGATGTAATATTGTTATCCCATTGTTCCAAAACACGCATATTTAGTTCTTGAAATCCCTGGCTACGGTGAGAATGACTAGAAGCTCTATGAACGTGAGCGGGGAGGGAGGTACTGTACACCCACCCTGCGGGTCACTCCTCCTTGGTCCTGGTAGAAGCTCTTGATCTTGGTCAGATAGGTAGAGGGGGGGTTCTTCACCTGGAACCGCTCCTGACCACACAGAACGGAGGGAGGAAGGAGAAGGGGATGAGGGGAGGAGGGTGAGTGAGAAGAAAAATAACACAGTCAAACACAACAAGCACCGTAAACCACTTTGTTACCATGCCAACCTGCTGAGGGCAAATGTGCTTACCACAGGAACCCATCAGAGTTTTAGTGTTGTGGTAGAAACAGACTATATGACCTTTTGCACTCTGACCTACATTACATATTGGCAACTGGACACCAGCAATACATATTTATTTTTCTTCACAGTTATTTCCGTATGCTGTGTTTTTATAACACTTCATCTCAGATACAATCATGGGTTACACTTTATTTTAACGATCCGTAACAAACCATTTATTAGGTATTTACTAAAATATGACACACCATTTATGGTTATGGTTAGGTTAGGTTAGGTTAGGTTAGGTTAGGTTAGGTTAGGTTAGGTTAGGTTAGGTTAGGTTAGGTAAGGGTTATGGTTAAATAGTGCTTGCTTTAGATTAGGGACTGCAAAAATACTTTACTTATGATTATTCATAAATGTGGGAGTAATGATTAATAAATTGTTTATTATGGACCGCTGAAATAAAGCGTTACCCAATCATGTAGAACTGTGTATATACTAGTGCATGAACCAATCACCCCATATAAGGCGCCCAACAAGATGTAATGTTCTTACCTGATCACAGATCAGCTCCCACTTCTTGTCATTGTCGTACTGACTCAACAGCTTCAGCTTGTCTGGAGGCAGGTTCATATAGCTCTGAGAATAGAATAAGATGCACTTCAAAAACCTACATCAATAATGACTTTAAACTGTTATTGTGATTACAACTGGGGTCTTTGGGGATCTTGTATTTAAATGAACTCTGACCGGTCTACAACGACATGTTACTCAATAGACTTAAATTAAGCAGTGCCTGCATAATAATATAATCTTAAATAAAATATTTTTTTCATTTCTTTCTTCACTACCAACCAGCCAACACTCTTGTGCACATTGTCATAACGCTTCCTGTTCGTGCCATGCTGTTCAAATGTGATCAGAAACCACAGATGTCCCCACCAGAGTTATTAGTGAATGCTATCATCATCCTACACCACAGAGATGACTCACTGTTTACATGTATTGTTGGTAACTAATGGAAACCATCTATGAGCATGTATCAGGTCTAGTCATGAGCATTTTCTAACACATACAGATAATGCTCCTCCATTCATCATTGAGCATAGCTTGCCTATACAGTAGTCCTTTAGCCATGGCCTGTTTGAGTGAGTTGCTGTTACATTCAAGTGGATTTAACCTGATTGATTCAATAGATATTCGTCTCTATGACAGGTGAGCCACGTGGCCCTTCTACAAGAAAATATGGTGTGTGTATACAGTACCAGTCAAAAGTTTGGGCACACCTACTCATTCAAAGGTTTTTCTTTATTTTTACTATTTTCTACATTGTAGAATAATAGTTAAGACATCAAAACTATGAAATAACACATATGGAATCATGTAGTAACCAAAAAAGTGTTAAACAAATCAAAATATATTTGAGATTCTTCAAAGTAGCCACCCTTTGCCTTGATGACAGCTTTGCACACTCTTGGCATTCTCTCAACCAGCTTCATGAGGTAGTCACCTTCTTAATGCGTTTGAGCCAATCAGTTGTGTTGTGACAAGGTAGGGGTAGTATACAGAAGATAGCCCTATTAGGTAAAGAAATTCCACAAATTAACTTTTAACAAGGCACACCTGTTAATTGAAATGCATTCCAGGTGACTACCTCATGAAGCTGGTTGAGAGAATGCCAAGAGTGTGCAAAGCTGTCATCAAGGCAAAGGGAGACTGCTTTGAAGAATCTCAAATATAAAATATATTTTGATTTGTTTAACACTTTTTTGATTACTACATGATTCCATATGTGTTATTTCATAGTTTTGATGTCTTCACTATTATTCTACAACGTAGAAAATAGTAAATATAAAAGAACAACCCTGAAATGAGTAGGTGTGTCCAAACTTTTGACTGGTACTGTATATCACAAGAAGCTGATTCAACTATGTCATGTCTATTGATTAACATGGTGAAATACAATATTTTAGTAAGCATCATTCTCATGTGACACACCACACATAATAACACCATAGATGTTGTCAGCCAAACTAACAGCTAATGAAAGTTATTTAAGGCATTTTAGATGAGTGATGTTTTAGTCGAGGCAGTCTTGGGCCTACTAAGAAGGGTGTGGATGGACTGTGGTTAGATATACGGAATTGAATGTTCTCAAACAATAGTTTGTGGTTTCCTCTCTACACGTTAACAAACCTCTGAGGATGACGTGTGCCCCAGTAAGTGTGGCTTTGCTGGGGACATAGCTATAGTGTTTGGGTGGGGTACAGTATGGGAGAGACCGATGGTGGATTTTGAGGGACAAAGACTAGCAACAAAAAACTAAATGTACACAATATGTATGTGAATATAAATAATAATATAACATGCCATTTAGCAGACGCTTTTATCCAAAGCGACTTACAGTCATGTGTGCATACATTTTTACATATGGGTGGTCCCGGGGATCGAACCCATTACCCTGGCGTTACAAGCGCCATGCTCTACCAATTGAGCTACAGAGGACCACACGCTGTACATACAGACATGAGGTTACTCATACACACATATACCCACATACACACTCAGAAAGACATACAGTGCCTTCGGAAAGTACTCAGACCCCTTGTGTCACGTTCGTTCATGAACGGGTCAGAGCAAGGCGCAGCGTGATATGCATACATGTTTATTTAAAGGAATAAACAACCGACAAAACAACAAAACGAAACGTGAAGTCCAAGGCAGCACAACACAACATACCTTAACTGGAACAAGATCCCACAACCCACTAGTGCCAATAGGCTGCCTAAGTATGGTCCCCAATCAGAGACAACGAGCTACAGCTGCCTCTGATTGGGAACCACACCGGCCAACATAGACCTACACATAATAGAAACCCAACATAGAAATACACCACATAGAACATACACACCCTGACTCAACATATACGAGTCCCCAGAGCCACTGGCTTGGTGCGAGGAGCAGGAACAGGCCGGACCGGGCTGGCGACGCGCACCACTGTCTTGGTGCGAGGGGCAGGAACGGGTCGGGCCGTACTGGGAACACGCACCACTGGCTTAGTGCAGGAAGCAGGAACGGGCCGGACCGGACTGGCGACACGCACCACTTGCTTGGTGCAAGGAGCTGAACTGGGTTCCTTTATTAACCCCCGCTCCTTCTGCTGCCTAACCAGCTCCTCTCGCCGTGCCTCTACACTTTCCTTCTCCCTTATAGCCTCCTGTAGGAGTGGCCTCCTCTCCTAACCTGCAGACCCGCCCTTTAACGGCCTCCTGCTGCCTTGTCGTCCACAACGTGTGCCCCCCCCAAAATGTTCTTGGGGTTGCCTCTCTGGTCTCTGTCGTGGGCACTCTTCTTCCCGTGAGGACTCCTCCGGGTGCCCCCACGAGTTAGAGAACAGAACCTCGTCGTCGTCGTCGTCATCCTCCGACTCCTCAGTATAATACTGTTCCCACTCCTCTTCCCATGGTCGTAGGGACCCAATCTGAAAACCGACCGGGTGCAGTGGTCGGGGCTCCTCTCTCTCGCTCCCCGACCACCCCTTTAGCCCCCCCCAAAATAAAATATTGGGGCTGTCTCTCGGGCTTCCTCCTCGACCGGCGTCCTCTGCGTTGCCGTTGCACCTCTCCTGCCTGGGTATCTACCTTCGTCGCCTTCCGGTAACGGACGGCCTCCTCCTCTGTAATTCTCCCCAAACCGAGGAGGACATCTACTAATGTAACCTCCCGTTGACTTCCCGGCGTTTGCTCCTTAACACGCTGCTTGGTCCTCGTTTGTTGGGATCTTCTGTCACGTTCGTTCATGAACGGGTCAGACCAAGGCGCAGCGTGATATGCATACATGTTTATTTAAAGGAATAAACAACCGACAAAACAACAAAACGAAACGTGAAGTCCAAGGCAGCACAACACAACATACCTTAACTGGAACAAGATCCCACAACCCACTAGTGCCAATAGGCTGCCTAAGTATGGTTCCCAATCAGAGACAACGAGCTACAGCTGCCTCTGATTGGGAACCACACCGGCCAACATAGATCTACACATAATAGAAACCCAACATAGAAATACACCACATAGAACATACACACCCTGACTCAACATATACGAGTCCCCAGAGTCAGGGCGTGACACCTTGATTTTTTCCACACTTTGTTTTTAAATAATCCTCAGCAATACCCCATAATTTTTGCAAATGTATTACAAATATAAAACATAAATACCTTATTTACATAAGTATTCAGACCCTTTGCTATGAGACTCGAAATTGAGCTCAGGCGCATCCTGTTTCCATTGATCATCCTTGAGATGTTTCTACAACTTGATTGGAGTCTACCTGTGTTAAATTCAATTGATTGGACATGATTTGGAAAGGCACACACCTGTCTATATAAGGTCCCACAGTTGACAGTGCATGTTAAAGAAAATAAAAAAAACAAGCCATGAGGTCGAAGGAATTGTCCGTAGAGCTCCGGGACATGATTGTGTCGGGGAACAGATATGGGGAAGGGTACCAAAAAATGTCTGCAGCATTGAAGGTCCCCAAGAACACAGTGGCCTCCATCATTCTTGAATGGAAGAAGTTTGGAACCACCAAAACTCTTCCTAGTGCTGGCCGCCTGGCCAAACTGAGCAATCGGGGGAGAAGGGCCTTGGTCAGGGAGGTGACCAAGAACCCGATGGTCACTCTGACAGAGCTTTAGAGTTCCTCTGTGGAGATGGGAGAACCTTCCAGAAAGACAACCATCTCTGCAGCACTCCACCAAGTAGGCCTTTATGGTAGAGTGGCCAGTCAGAAGCCACACCTCAGTAAAAGGCACATGACAGCCCACTTGGAGTTTGCCAAAAGGCACCTAAAGACTCTCAGACCATGAGAAACAAGATTCTCTGATCTGATGAAACCAAGATTGAACTCTTTGGCCTGAATGCCAAGCGTCACGTCTGGAGGAAACCTGGCACCATCAATACGGTGAAGCATGGACTTGAACCTGATCGAACATCTCTGGAAAGACCTGAAAATAGCTGTGCAGCGACGCTCCCCATCCAACCTGACAGAGCTTGAGAGGATCTGCAGAGAAGAATGGGAGAAACTTCCCAAATACAGGTGTGCCAAGCTTGAAGCGTCATACCCAAGAAGACTCGATGCTGTAATCGCTGCCAAAGGTGCTTCAACAAAGTACTGAGTAAAGGGTCTGAATACTTATGTAAATGTGATATTAAATTTTTTGATTTTTAATCAATTAGCAACATTTCTAAAAACCTGTTTTTGCTTTGTCATTATGGGGTATTGTGTGTAGATTAATGAGGGGGAAAAAAACAATTTAATCAATTTTAGAATAAGGCTGTGACATAACAAAATGTGGAAAAGGTCAAGGGGTCTGAATACTTTCCGAAGGCACTGTATACTCTTATGTGCACATGGGTTGTACACATGAATGCACGCGCGCACACACACACGCAAGTATGCACACACACACACACGCAAGCATGCACACACACACGCACACACCTACATTTTGGGGTATGGGTCGTTCCATTTGATTTCATAAACGTTTTGACCTCACCCCTTTTGATATGAACTAAACGTCCCATACAAATTTTCCTATGGTAGAAGTGGACAGAAAGTGATTTCTTTGGACCTGAATGACAAAACCTTTAGGAGATAGAGGTGCTCAAAGTTTGCCCATTTTTTATATCCTCACCCTACCATGAGACATCCATGTCTTCATCACTGGAAAATGTAAACGACTGAGTTTACATTTCTGGAACATTTCTGGAACATTTCTCAATTTAGAGACCCTATATGGGTACCACAGTATGAGTCATAATACCCATAAAACCTATCAGTCAAACAAGGAAATGGTTCCAATTGTTTTCCACCATTCATTTTTCCCATAGGGGATTTTATAAACACTGAAAATAAGGGCTGTGTTTCGTATAAGCTTACCCTGGCATGACATTTTGATAACCATGTAAATCTCTCTAGGACAAGGTGACATTTATAATTATATTATTCTAGTATTGGATTGATAGCATTACGTTGTCCTCCATAGGTGTTAACTGATGGGAAATGACATGTTGAAATATTTGAGAAACATTTGCCTTCCTGTCTTAGTCTTGTGGTCTCTTTCATGCTAAATCTATTGCTCAATCCAGCACCTTGCCTTCATGGTGTCTCCAGTTCCTCTAAGAGTGCAGACTGCAGTCTATGACATCATTTGAACACAGGCTGAGCAGAGAGGCCCATTTCAAAATATCTAAAAGAGGATGTGAGCTTTTGGATGGGATTGAGGCCAACAAAATGTCAGCTCTCTTTACTAACATGACTGGCTGCAGTGAGAGAGACGGCATTGTTTTTTAACAGGAACCAGAATTACCTTGACAGAATTCAAATGTAAAACTGAATGTATTTTCTCTCAGACATTTGGCACCCAGCATATTTAAGTGAGGGATTTTACCTGCTACTTTAGATATCAGTGCAATACAGTAGGTGTGTGATGCAACTAAATTCCTGTGTGATGTGCCTGTATTTCTGTGTGTTGATATGCATGATGTGTGTCTCCCCTCCTGTCCTGCCACTCACCAGAACCACACTGAAGCGCTCCTCCAGCTCCTCCTCTGAGGGCACGGGCAGCTTGGGGGGAGCAGAATGCTTCTTCTGCAGGGTCGGGGTGGGGTCACTCAGGCCCGTTCCTGACCCCACAGAGTGCTTGGCCTCCCGGCCATCTGCCTGCTCTATTCCCCCTGCCGCATTCCCCATCACAAACCTCAACAGGTAATCCAGGGGAAAGGTTAAAAAAACACTCTCTTTGAACTGTTAGTGCTAGTAGGCCTAATTTCAAAACAGATTGAAACTCCAACTCCGATGTCTGCGCACACTGAAAAAAAGTAGCTAGTTACTTCCAGTGTAGGGCAGGCAGTCCAATTACGTTATTTTTTTAAAAAGAGAACGCAAATAAAAACAGGTCTTTGAGTCCTTGGCACTTCAACGTCTCTGTGAGATTAGGCAGGTGGATCGAACAGCCACTGGCCTACTGCAATTGTCTTGGTCCTGAGATGAGGATGTTTGATGGAGCAACATCTTTCCTCCACATCCTGTATCTCTTCCACTCTCCTTACTCTCTGCTGGATAACAGGTGTTACTGGGAAAAAATCGGACAAACTTTAAACCTGAAAAGTGGCGCCTGTTGAAGTAAGATGTTGTTTTTACTATTAACTGCTCAAAGTTCCTACAGTGAGCTCAGCACAGACACGCAGGGCATGGGTGTTACAGGAAGGAGAGGGGAGTTTGACACAGTCGTTGCAGCAAAGGCAGAAACCGCATAACCAGAAAAAGCAGAAGAGTAACTTCCTGCTGTGTGTGAGAGAAACACAACTACAAGGGGGTGGAGTAAGGTAGAGTAGGGTGGAGAGAGGAGACTGAGGAAGAAGCAGAGAGGGAGGAAAGTGATTGTTGGAGAAGATAGACAAGAGAGTAAAGGTGGTGGAAAAAATAAGGGATAAAGGAAGACTACGTAGGTGTAGTGGGCCTATAGTCATATAAGTTACGAAGACTCATATGAGCTATGAATTAACTACACGTATCTGGCCTCGTGGATGGTGGGTGCATGCCAAATGGTAGAGGGTGGATTAAGTAAGGTGTTTTTATCATAACTTTCTTGACTTTCCATTGTTAGGAAACCACTACCAGAACATAGCTTGTGGAAGTTTGAGTGCAGTTGCGTTTTACCCAGTGTACCCTCAAAGAACACTCCAAGAGCGCTACCCTGTGTCAGATATGCACATTGCTACCCCTAGTGAAGTCAAGGCAAAATTGCCCAGCGTTGTTTCCATGTGGTGGTGAATAAATTGTTGACAATCAGAACATCAAAAGGGTCTTAGTAGACATTTGTACACAATTTTCTACCAGACTTTTTTTAATTGATTAATGTCCCAGAGCATTAATGTTTTTAAAGCATCAGCAGCAGGCCTACTTCCAGATATGAGGAGCCCATGACTGCGTTTAGACAGGCAGCCAAATTCTGATCTTTTGGCCAATCACATCACATCAGATCTTCATCACATCAGATATTTTTCAGAGCTGATCTGATTGGTCCAATTAGTGAAAGCAATATCATAATTGGGATGCCTGTGTAAACGCAGCCATATGCCGCGTTCAAAACAGCTGGGAACTCGGAAATCTCCGACTTCCGACTTGAGTGCGTTCAAAACAACTGCGAACTCGGGAGAAAAAAAACGACCTCCGACTGGGAAAAATCGATTTGAACGGTCATCCACATCGGAATTCCAACTTGGGAACTCGAGCCTCTTTCTAGAACTCCGACTTTCCGACCTGAAGATCACTGACGTCATGATTTAACCGAGTTCCCATTTGTTTTGAACGCAGCAATAGATCCATACGGCCCAAACATGCTCACGTACTTGCACTTATTTGAGGCCAGATGTCATACTGTGTGAACCAGCAGAGGGCGTAGTTCCCTTTCTGCAAATTGTTTTCCCACACCCATGATGCTCTCGAACAGCTGTTGATTCCAAGATGACGGATCCTACAACATCGCCGGAGGATCACTGGGTCAAAGTAAGCTAGCTAGTTTAGACAAATATATGAGACGTGAGGACAAATAAGCGTTGTATGACACTGCCACATATTCGTAGCAAGAATACAGTCTTTGTAATTTGGAGTTAATTTGCTACATTTGGCTTATGTTAAGCTAGCTAACGGCTAGCTAGCTAGGTACTAGCGCTTTTGTTTATGAATCTTTTCAAGCTTCTTCTCCTTTCTTTACGGTTCTGTGATGGTCAACTGCTGGCCAACTTGTAGCCTAGTCCTAGTGGACCAGACGGGTGATTTGCAAATTCACCGTCTGGGAGAACCCAGTGTTTAATTTTGGAAATGGTACACTCATTATATAGCCACAGGTAGGTATTAATAAATCAACTTTACAAAACGTGTGTTCAGATTTCTATCACATGATGAAGCATGCGTCACGATGTACATGTACGCAACGCTTGTTTGCCGAGGTCATGCATGTGTTTACATGGGTTTGCCAAAAATACTTGCCATACTTCAGCCTTGTCTGTACTGACCGCATAGGAACGTCGGGGTTACTCGTAACTAGCTGGCACCTAGCAGTAGTGTGAAGTACTTAAGTAAAAAATACTTTAAATTACTACTAAAGTAGTTTTTTTGGGTATCTGTACTTTACTTTACTATTTATATTTTTTGACTACTTTTACTTCACTACATTACTAAAGAAAATAATGTACTTTTTACTCCATACATTTTCCCTGACACCCAAAAGTACTCATTACATTTTTATGCTTAGCAGAACAGAAAAATTGTCAAATTCACACGCTTATCAAGAGAACATTCCTGGTTATCCCTACTGCCTCTGATCTGGCGGACTCACTAAACACACATGCTTCATTTGTAAAGATGTCTGAGTGTTGGAGTTTGCCCCTGGCTATCAGTAAATAAAAAATAAAATGGTGCAGTCTAGTTTGCTTAATATAAGGAATTTTAAATGATTTATACTTTTTATGCTTAAGTATAATTTAGCAATTACATTTTCTTTTGATACTTAAGTGCATTTAAAACCAAATACTTGTAGTATTTTACTGGGTGACTTTTACTTGAGTCATTTTCTATTAAGGTATCTTTACTTTTACCCAAGTATGATAGTTGAGTACTTTTTTCCACCACTGCCACCTAGTAACCAGGTCATTTAATGTTTAGCTACAAGCAAGTTAGCCACAAAAGGATCAGGTTATTATCTGGTGGGAACTCAGGTTGCACTTAACATTTTTACATTTACATTTTAGTCATTTAGCAGACGCTCTTATCCAGAGCGACTTACAGTTAGTGAATACATATTTTTTTTTATACTGGCCCCCCGTGGGAATCGAACCCACAACCCTGGCGTTGCAAACGCCATGCTCTATCAACTGAGCTACATCCCTGCCGGCCATTCCCTCCCCTACCCTGGACGACGCTGGGCCAATTGTACGCCACCCATGAGTCTCCCGGTCGCGGCCGGCTGCGACAGAGCCTGGATTCGAACCAGGATCTCTAGTGGAACAGTTAGCACTGCCTTAGACGACTGCGCCACTTAGACGACTGCGCCACTTAACTGAAGTGTCCAAGATTTAAACAAAAAAGAGGACTTCTCTGACAATTCTGCCTACTTGAATCAAATCAGTGGTGTATTCATTCCACCGATTCTGTTGCAAAACGTTTCTTAAATGGAAGCAAACGAAATGGGGAGGAACCTACCTGTATTTGACCAATATAAACTCTTGTTTTAGTTGCAGAACTTAAACTGTTTGGGCAAATGATTACACCACAGGACTGTCAGTGGATGTTGTTGATGCATATTGCTGTGTTTGTCTGAGGGGATTAGATTAAAGTGAAAGTTGATTGAATTCGTTTTGGAACCGGTGCCCTGTGCGAAGTCCACAGCGAAGTCCAGAATCCTACTCTACTTTTCAGCCGACTTCTGCCGCGTTCACGTGCTAGTCGGAACTAGGAAACTCAAAAATGTCTGAATTGCTAGCTGGTTGAACGCGGAACTAACTACAACCAGTTAGCAAGTCTGACATTTTTGAGTTTCCTAATTCAGACTAGCACGTGAACTTGGCAGAAGTCGCCTGAAAAGTAGAGTAGGATTCTGTTTCCACATGCAAAAGTGATTGCTTTTGATAAAAACCCTTTATCTGCCTTCCCAATGAAAACTAGTTTGAAAATGCAAACATATAGGCTATTTTATGGAAAAGAGATGTTGAATGTTTCTGGACGATGCACCATGCTGCCTTGTTGACATTACCAAGCAGCACAGATTACTGTTCGATTTGAGAAGGGAGCTCCTCCCTCACCGCTTTTGCCCATTCACGTCACCATAGACCGGTGCCCTGTGGCTCAGCATAATCGAATCTGCCCATTGAGTGAGAGACGGGAAAGAGCCTGTTGTTCTCACCTCCTTATCCACTGTTTTATTCTCTCTCCTGTCAACACCTGCCATGGCTGAACAGAACGATGGGGCTTTCAGTGACAATGGATTTGACCACAGTGAGTAGTATCGTTAGGCCTAACTGTTGTTTTACCAAAATGTACAATCTAGAGCTAGTAGGCTACCAATCCTGTGGGTAACTGTTGATTAGTCATTTAATGATGTCTGAACTCTTCTTCATGTTCTCCTTTAAGGTTTCTTTGCTGAGAATGCAAGGAAGGGTACTGTGGTCTCCAGGGCTAACAGCATCGGGTCCACAAGTGCCTCATCAGTACCAAATACAGGTACTGTGTTTCATTTATGTTTAGACAACATATGTCAGGGAATATTTTTATCGACGATGTTGATGTGTGTACTGTATGACTAAATGGCTTGTGTAGGTGAGACTGCTGCATATTTATTTAGTGTCCTAATTTTTAAAAAAAACATAATTGATGCAGTGCCCCTTTAATTCATTCTCTTACTCCCTACCCCACTCTCACTTCCACTATATTCTTTCTTATACTTTTTTTCAATTGCATCAGCCTTGAGCCCTAGGGAGGTAGACTGAAACACCTGCTCTTCCTCTCCTCACTGTAGATGATGAAGACAGTGACTACAGGCATGAGACCACCTACAAGGAGTCCTACAAAGACCGGCGGAGACAGGCACACACACAGGCCGAGCAGAAACGACGGGATGCTATCAAGGTTGGCTTCCGATAGGGAGTGGAACAACAGGAGTGTAGATCATGGGAAGGAGGGTAGTTGTAAAAAGGAACAAGGGAGAAAGAAAAAAAAAAAGGATTGGGAAGTGAGGGTGGGGGGTGTTTGGACAGAGGGAGTTGGTGGCTCTGATCTCTTCCAATAAATTAATGTTTCTTAGGTGGCCAAATGTAATACTTCTGTCAATTCAAAAATCTGTTTGTCTTGTGTGTTTGACTCCACAGAAAGGATATGATGATCTACAGTCCATAGTGCCCACCTGCCAGCAGCAGTCTGAGTTTGCTGTGGGGACACAGAAGATCAGCAAGGCCACAGTGCTGCAGAAAAGTACAATGTTCTATATAGACCATTATAAACTGGGTGGTTCGAGCCCTGAATTCTGATTGGCTGACAGCCGTGGTCTATCAGACCGTATACCACGGGTATGACAAAATATGTATTTTTACTGCTCTAATTAAATAAATAATAAATTAATAAATTAGTCATTTAGCAGACGCTCTTATCCAGAGCGACTTACAGGAGCAATTAGGGTTAAGTGCCTTGCTCAAGGGCACATCAACAGATTTTTCACCTAGTCGGCTCTGGGATTAGAACCAGCGACCTTTCGGTTACTGGCACAACGCTCTTAACCACTAAGCTACCTGCCGCCCCAATTACATTGGTAACCAGTTTATAATAGCAATAAGGTACCTCAGGGGTTTGTGGTATATGGCCAATATACCACGGCTAAGGGCTGTATCCAGGCACTTTGCGTTGCATCGTGTCGTGCATAAGAACAGCCCTTAGCCATAGTATATAGGCCATATACCACACCTCCTCATGCCTTATTGCTTAACTGTACTGTTCAACCAGAAATGTGAAAGTTGTACATTTTAGGACTGTGCAAATTGACATTCCGACCAGCCTTTGTAATGTCAACATACTATAAATATTTAGAAAGGATCCCACCCTAAGCTGGAATTTTCCTCCCTGATAGAAATGCTTTCAGTCCAGAAATCCCTTACTGGTTGTTTCTGTGTTTCCTGCTGCAGCCATTGACTACATCCAGTTTCTGCACAAGGAGAAGAAGAAGCAGGAGGAGGAAATGTCTATGCTGAGGAAGGAAGTGATGGCACTGAAGATCATGAAAACGTAAGTCACAGTAAAACGTACAAGCAGACAGGGAGAGCTGCGGGGGTGAAACCATTCAAGATGATATTAGCTATGTTAGATTGAATATGTATAATTTAGGTTAAGAGAGCCTTCAAGGATATATTTAATTTACCTAATAACTCATTCATAAGATTGCATAGACTGTATCAGGTCAGCCCTGGCAGACTGGCCTTATCAGAGAGAGGGAAATACCAAATATGAGGTATTAAAGCTAGAATCCTACATTTCTCTAGGTGCACTGGTGCTCCTAAATTAGAATTCCGGATCACACAGCAAAATATTTAGGCACGTATGCGAGTAAAATGGTCGCACTGTAGTGCCCTGACCAATATGATGCTATCATAGTTGTGTAAATATGATGATATTAACACTGTTGGGTTTCCATCCATCCATTTCATGCAAATGTATTTATTTATTTTTATTTCACCTTTATTTAACCAGGTAAGCCAGTGGAGAACAAGTTCTCATTTACAACTGCGACCTGGCCAAGATAAAGCAAAGCAGTGCGATTAAAAACAACACAGAGTTACATATGGGGTAAACACAGAGTTACATATGGGGTAAACAAAACATAAAGTCAGAAATACAACAGCAAATATATATACAGTATGTGCGAATGTAGTAAGGCAATAAATAGGCCATAGTGCAAAATGGTTACAATTTCGTATTAACACTGGAATGATAGATGTGCAAAAGATGATGTGCAAATAGAGATACCGGGGTGCAAATTAGCTAAATAAATAACAATATGGGGATGAGGTAGTTGGGTGGGCTAATTTCATAATGGCTGTGTACAGGTGCAGTGATCGGTAAGCTGCTCTGACAACTGATGCTTAAAGTTAGTGAGGGAGATAACAGTCTCCAGCTTCAGAGATTTTTGCAGTTCGTTCCAGTCATTGGCAGCAGAGAACTGGAAGGAATGGCGGCCAAAGGAGGTGTTGGCTTTGGGGATGACAAGTGAGATATACCTGCTGGAGCGCAGACTACGGGTGGGTGTTGCTATGGTGACCAATTAGCTAAGATATGACAGGGATTTGCCTAGCAGTGATTTATAGATGACCTGGAGCCAGTGGGTTTGGCGACGGATATGTAGTGAAGGCCAGCCAACAAGAGCGTACAGGTCACAATGGTGGGTAGTATATAGGGCATTGGTGACATCCAATTTGCTGAGTAGAGTGTTGGAGGCTATTTTGTAAATGACATCGCTGAAGTCAAGGATCGGTAGGATAGTCAGTTTTACGAGGGCATGTTTGGCAGCATGAGTGAAGGAGGCTTTGTTGCGAAATAGGAAGCCGATTCTAGATCTAACTTTTGATTGGAGATGCTTAATGTGAGTCTGGAAGTTGAGTTTACAGTCTAACCAGACACCTAGGTATTTGTAGTTGTCCACATACTCTAGGTCAGACCTGCCGAGAGTAGTGATTCTAGTCGGGTGGGCGGGTGCAAGCAGCGTTCGGTTGAAGAGCATGCATTTAGTTATACTAGTGTTTAAGAGCAGTTGGAGGCTACGGAAGGAGTGTTGTATGGCGTTGAAGCTCGTTTGGAGGTTTGTTAAGTGTCCAATGAAGGGCCAGATGTATACAAAATGGTGTCATCCGCATAGAGGTGGATCCGAGCGTCACCAGCAGCAAGAGCGACATCATTGATATACACAGAGAATAGAGTCGGCCCGAGAATTGAACCCTGTGGCACCCCCATAGACTGCCAGAGGTCCAGACAACAGGCCCTCCGATTTGACACATTGAACTCTATCTGAGAAGTAGTTGGTGAACCAGGCGAGGCAGTCATTTGAGAAACCAAGGCTATTTAGTCTGCCAATAAGAATGCGGTGGTTGACAGAGTCGAAAGCCTTGGCCAGGTCGATGAAGAAGGCTGCGCAGTACTGTCTTTTATCGATCGCGGTTATAATATCGTTTAGGACCTTGAGCGTGGCTGATGTGCACCCATGACCAGCTCGGAAACCGGATTGCATAGCGAAGAAGGTACGGTGGTATTCGAAATGGTCGGTGATATGTTTGTTAACTTGGCTTTCAAATACTTTCAAAAGGCAGGGCAGGATGGATATAGGTCTGTAACAGTTTGGATCTAGAGTGTCACCGCCTTTGAAGAGGGGGATGACCGCGGCAGCTTTCCAATCTCTGGGGATCTCAGACGTTACGAAAGAGAGGTTGCACAGGCTAGTAATGGGGGTTGCGACAATTTCGGCAGCTAATTTTAGAAAGAAAGGGTCCAGATTGTCTAGCCCAGCTGATTTGTAGGGGTCCAGATTTTTCAGCTCTTTCAGAACATCAGCTGTCTGAATTTTTGCGAAGGAGAAGCGGGGAGAGCAAGGGTGAGCTGGTGGCCGGGTTAGTGGTAGCCAGGTGGAAAGCATGGCCAGCCGTAGCAAAATGCTTGTTGAAATTCTCGATTATTGTAGATTTATCGGTGGTGACAGTGTTTCCTAGCCTCAGTGCAGTGGGCAGTTGGGAGGAGGTTATCTTATTCTCCATGGACTTTACAGTGTCCCAAAACATTTTGGAGTTAGTGCTACAGGATGCAAATTTCTGTTTGAAAAAGCTAGCCTTTGCTTTCCTAACTGATTGTGTATATTGGTTCCTGACTTCTGTTAAGATAATTTATTAACTAACTATTTCAGTGTCTCTGTGCGTCTCCCAAAAGGTTGTAAGGCTTTTGGATCAAGAAACGGACAGAGATCCCAGTCTGCAATAGCCAGGTGGTCTTTATTCAGAGAACTCTGCCCAGAGAATTCTGTTATCACAATTTCAGAGTCCATCTTTTATACACACACGTCATGCAAAAATCCCACCCCACTTTAGGCGGGCTGTATTTTTCCACTGGAAAACTGCTCTCCTGACCATCAGGTCACACACACACATACACACACACATACATGTTCTTATCATAGTCTACTCCTTGCTCGGGCAGGCTGCATTCCTTAGTTATCGCCGTCCTCACAATATCCTGCAACATATTTCATACTCTCTTCCAAGCCTAACGGTTTCTCTCCTCCCTAAATTGGGAGGCCTCTTTATCTTGGTTTCTCAGTTGTCTGTAGACAGTTCTCCTTGTCCTTTGTTGTCTGGTCTAACTCCTACTCGCATTGCTAAATAGTACCACAATGTCATAATCTTTACTAGTCCTACACTCACACATTCTAACACATTTCACACAGTTTCAGGGTGTAATAATTAGTCATTAATAATTAGTTTAACTGAGGGTGTGACATTTTAGTCATATCTTACTCACACATTTCTTTATCAATCCACCCTTTGACTAAATTTCACACACACATTTAAAATACATTCTTATAAAATGAAACACACAACAAGGCATACAACTTGTTTTGCATTTTAAATAAGTCACTAGTACAAAACACACTATAAAAATACAATATGTCTTGCATTGCTACCAAATTTTACTTCCAACCATAACTCACTCTCCTTGTTAGGATTTTCACTATAACTTTCATTGAAAAGATGGTATACTAAACATCAAAAATGGTCTCATTTAATACAGGTTCATCAGTATTGAAATGTTCTGCATCGTCCACTAGAGTGGGAGGATATAGGTTGTCGTTCCATCGGTCTGAGTAGGGAATGGGCCCATAGGTCACTGCTTTCTCCAACGCTTTTCTCACCAACCCTCTGACACAGGGAATAAGACAACATCCACAAAGAACAAGCATACACATACAAGCTATAGCTGCACCCAGAATAGTTGCAACAATAGTTTTCCATTTACCAAACATTTCATCAAACCATCCAGTTATTGATGTATTCACCCCCGAGTTCTCAGCCCATTCTTCACTTAATGCCTTGAGACCGGCCAGTGCTCTAGTTACTGTACCATCTGGGGCTGGATTGTTGGGGAGAAACGTACAACAATGACCTCCCACCATCTTGCAAACTCCGCCCTTCTCTGCTAAAAGCATATAGAGAGCCAACCTATTCTGCCAGGTCATGAGTGAGGTGGCAGATAGTTGGTCTGATATTCCCTTTACTGCATCCCTTGTCTAATTAACAAACCTTTTGTAGATGTAATTAATCCAGTCAACATTTTTATTAATTGTAACCCACCAGAAAAACGTTGTTGTAAACCCTTCTCCAATTTGATCTGCTATTCGCATTACTTTGGTGTCTATAACATTGATAATCTCCGGGGGTCATGGTGAATTGGGGTGCCTTAGTATTATCCTTTTTAAGAGTGGTTGTTTTAATATCAGAACAATTAGGTGAGGTTTGGTTTGATCCCAAATCTATCACACAAGAGAACATGGTCTGAGGCATAGGTGCAGTTAGAAGGGTTGGCCTACCCGTTGAACAGGCATAACAATTAGTTTGACCCAACGCCCTAGCTGTGTAGTTCATCCACCTTACCCAGAAGTTCTCATTTGAAATTCCTTCTACTTCTCCTTGGTTCATTTTCTGCATGAGGAAATCTTCTACCCTTGGTGGTTTAGTGCTATTTAGGATTCCTTCTGAGGGCCTTCCAAGGGGTGTTAGACTAGTTTTTGATACCTCTGGTGATAACATTGGATCTACCTGCTGTTCTGTCTCGGGGGTGGAAGATTCATTTCTCTCCCGAAAAATGAACCTCAAACATATATCTGCCCCGAAATCATCAACACAGGCCCAATAGTTCCTTGCTATGTCATCTTGCATAATTGACTTTACCGTTATCACCAGTTCCGTTTTACATTTATCATGGGTTTGTTTAATTCCCCATCGGTGTTCTGCGTCCATCCCATTCTCATAGTATGTTCCCCAGGTATGTTTAAACACCTTTGCCCCAGTGCAAATGTATTTACCATACCTTCTAGGACCTAACTTTCTTGCTTCTTACCAAAGCCCCCAAAACCTCCTATCTCTTCATGGGAGAAGTCAAATGGTATCTTGAATCCCCCATCTTGTCCTAAACTGACTTTAACTATAAAATAATCATTCCCCCAATAGTCTTTCTTGGTTTCAGTATTTCTACGAGATCGAATCAGTGCCTTGGTATTATTTTGTTAATCATTTCTCTGTTTAGGTTGACCTGGATTAATCCATAATATGGTTAACACGATGATGCAGCTCAATGTCCCCCAAAACCGCCATCCCAATCCTGTCCCTGACCCACCTGCCTGGTACTTCCCCATACCCACACCTCTAGGAACACCCCATAGTGATGAAAGTTCGGGGTAGGGTTTCTTCGTTAACAGAGTTTACCCCTGAACCCCAGTGGTTCAGTTCTTCTCTTTAACTCTGTGTGTGTTCAACGGTGTTGGTATGTGGGCCTACCTTTTTGCAGTGGCTCTCTCAGCTATTCTTATAGCGAAGGCAGTTACCAATAGGACTTGGTATGGTCCCTCCCAGTGTGACTGCTTTCAATCCTTTTTCCTCAATGATTGGATCCACACCCAGTCTCCAGGTTGTATACTATGAGTCACCTTCTCCTTTAATTCTCCTGTATGACACAAATTCATAGACATACGGGTATGGTTAACGAACAATTTTCTCGTGTATTCTCTAGTTCTATGTCTGCCTGTTCTGGTCCTGCCAACTGTGGCATTCTGTAAGGTCTTCCAAACACTTTCTCAAAGGGGGACAACCCAATTTATCTGGTGTTACCCTAATCGTCATATAATACTATCTGTAGACATTGTACCCAATTTCTTCCTTTCACTCCGTGATAACTCTATAAAATCCATTTCCAATTGCTGGACTGGATATTTTGCCAGGGGGATATTTTTTTTATTTTTTATTCGTTATACCATAGGCCACAAAGTGTTTCCTAACCTGCTCTACCATCTAACCTGCTCTACCATCCCCCCTATTGACAAATTGCTTTACCCATGTGTCAATATTTCCGCATATCAAAACAGTGACCACATTTCTCTGGGTCCATGCCCTGTATACATCTAAGGTTGCCGGGGCTCCCTTAGCCACTGCCAATGCATTGGGTAAGGCTATCATTGGGTACCGGCCCCCTCCTACTCTCTCATCTCCTGACTCATACTGACTCCCTCCTCAGCTTAGCTCTGAATCCTCCTGTTCCTCTCTCCTAACTGGACTTTTGTTGTGGGGTTCAAGTCTCCTCAGGGACCTGGTTCTTCCACCCTTCGGTCCCTTGACCCCCCTATTGTACCCTCGTCTCATCTCCCATTTAAGATAACACACCTGCTCTCCTGTCCTCATGTGCTATCGCATTACCCAAAGTAATACGATCCTTCCCTGTAGTATGCGCCTCGCACTTACATATTGCGAGCTTTTTTGGTAATAATAATGCATCTAGGAGGTCAAGAATCAACTCTGCATGTGTAATTGGTTTACCCGAAAACGTAACCATTCCTCTATTCTTCCACTGGGCAGCAAAGACATGTACAGTATTAAAGGCGTATGCACTATCGGTATAGATAGTTATAACCTTCCCTTTACCCAGTTGGCATGCTTTTGTTAATGCCACTATCTCTGCCTGCTGGGCAGAGTAGTTTCTTGGCAAGGGTTCAGCAGCTAGAACCTCGTTCTGTCACCACAGCATAACCAGTTGCATTGGTGCCATCAGGATTCTTCCTAGAAGATCCATCAACAAACATTGTTACTTCACAACATGGTATAGCTAAGTCTGTTAAGTCAGGCCTGGGTAGTACTATTTTTTTCAGTTTCTTCAATACAGTTATGGGGACTACCATCATTTACAACAGGAACTAATGTTACAGGATTCAATGTTGTACATCGTTCAATAGTTAGATTTGGCATGTTCAGCAATACTATCATACAAGATACAGTGGGGAGAACAAGTATTTGATACACTGCCGATTTTGCAGGTTTTCCTACTTACCAAGCATTTAGAGGTCTGTAATTTGTATCATAGGTACACTTCAACTGTGAGAGACGGAATCTAAAACAAAAATCCAGAAAATCACATTGTATGATTTTTAAGTTATTAATTTGCATTTTATTGCATGACATAAGTATTTGATCACCTACCAACCAGTAAGAATTCCGGCTCTCACAGACCTGTTCGTTTTTCTTTAAGAAGACCTCCTGTTCTCCACTCATTACCTGTATTAACTGCACCTGTTTGAACTCGTTACCTGTATAAAAGACACCTGTCCACACACTCAATCAAACAGACTCCAACCTCTCCACAATGGCCAAGACCAGAGAGCTGTGTAAGGACATCAGGGATAAAATTGTAGACCTGCACAAGGCTGGGATGGGCTACAGGACAATAGGCAAGCAGCTTGGTGAGAAGGCAACAACTGTTGGCGCAATTATTAGAAAATGGAAGAAGTTCAAGATGACGGTCAATCACCCTCGGTCTGGGGCTCCATGCAAGATCTCACCTTGTGGGGCATCAATGATCATGAGGAAGGTGAGGGATCAGCCCAGAACTACACGGCAGGACCTGGTCAATGACCTGAAGAGAGCTGGGACCACAGTCTCAAAGAAAACCATTAGTAACACACTACGCCGTCATGGATTAAAATCCTGCAGCGCACGCAAGGTCCCCCTGCTCAAGCCAGCGCATGTCCAGGCCCGTCTGAAGTTTGCCAATGACCATCTGGATGATCCAGAGGAGGAATGGGAGAAGGTCATGTGGTCTAATGAGACAAAAATAGAGCTTTTTGGTCTAAACTCCACTCGCCGTGTTTGGAGGAAGAAGAAGGATGAGTACAACCCCCAAGAACACCATCCCAACCGTGAAGCATGGAGGTGGAAACATCATTCTTTGGGGATGCTTTTCTGCAAAGGGGACAGGACGACTGCACCGTATTGAGGGGAGGATGGATGGGGCCATGTATCGCGAGATCTTGGCCAACAACCTCCTTCCCTCAGTAAGAGCATTGAAGATGGGTCGTGGCTGGGTCTTCCAGCATGACAACGACCCGAAACACACAGCCAGGGCAACTAAGGAGTGGCTCCGTAAGAAGCATCTCAAGGTCCTGGAGTGGCCTAGCCAGTCTCCAGACCTGAACCCAATAGAAAAGCTTTGGAGGAAGCTGAAAGTCTGTATTGCCCAGCGACAGCCTCGAAACCTGAAGGATCTAGAGAAGGTCTGTATGGAGGTATGGGCCAAAATCCCTGCTGCAGTGTGTGCAAACCTGGTCAAGACCTACAGGAAACGTATGATCTCTGTAATTGCAAACAAAGGTTTCTGTACCAAATATTAAGTTATGCTTTTCTGATGTATCAAATACTTATGTCATTCAATAAAATGCAAATTAATTACTTAAAATCATACAATGTGATTTTCTGGATTTTTGTTTTAGATTCCGTCTCTCACAGTTGAAGTGTACCTATGATAAAAATTACAGACCTCTACATGCTTTGTAAGTAGGAAAACCTGCAAAATCGGCAGTGTATTAAATACTTGTTCTCCCCACTGTAGGTGTCGTGCTGGTGACATGTACGCCATCTTGTGTTCCAATAGCAGAGTTGATACTGCATGTTGAACTTTTAAGGTTAGATCATGGTATAGTACAATTGAAGCTGAATCCTGCACTGCATTAGCAGCTGCCGCAACTGATTGCAAACAGACAGGCATTGCCTGAGCCACCTCATCAAGTCTTGAAGAAAAATATGCAACCGGTTTATTTTTGTCCCCATGTTTTTGTGTCAGTACTAATGTCATATATCCCCCTCTACAATCCACAGTTTGAGAAAATGGTCTATCATATCTAGGAAACGCCAGCACCGTTGAAGAGGTCAATAATTGCTTAATTTCCTCAAATTGCAAATCAGCCTCGTTATTCCAAATTATTTTATCATGTGCTGCCATAGCTTTTCCATAGATAAGATCACTCAATTTTCCAGTGTGTAACGCATAATGGGGAATCCATGCTCGACAGTAATTAATCATTCCCAAAAAGCTCATTTGTTTCTTATTCAGAGGTTTAGGAGCTTCTAATATTGCCGTTTTTCTTGACGAGTTTAGGGTTCTCCCATCCTACGTTATCGTGTGACCTAAATAAATTACCTCTTTCTGCCAGAGTTGTAGTTTCTTTTTACTGACCTTGTGTCCTTGTCCTGCCATAAAGGTTAACAACTGGAGAGTATCCTTTTTACACCCCTCCACTGATGGGTTTGCTACCAGTATATCATCGACATGTATAAAAATGTGGCTCCCCTCTTGGGGTTCGAACATTCCCATATTCATACGACTTTCATATCACATTCACACAACACCTGGAATCACCCCTTTCTGTTTATGTATTCTTGACTAGTCCCCCAGAATTATCTCATACCGTTACAGAGGAACGTATCCCCTCAAATGTAATCTTGACAATTCCTGACAGTCTCATACAACAGGAATGGGTTCTCCCTCTTCTCTATACAACCACCTGGAATCACCCCTTTCTGTTTATGTAGTAGTGGTCTATTGACTGTCTCACCTTTAGTGGTCTATTGACTGTCTCACCTTTAGTGGTCTATTGACTCTCTCACCTTTAGTTTCTTTTGGTAATGGCCTATTACCGTGAATCGTTACGGACCCACCAACATTTCACTAATGAATAAACACTACTGACCTTATCCTTGCAGCTGAGATTCAATGTAAGTTGGATTCCGTCACCGTCTCTGTCATTATCAGGTGTTCTCTGGCCTGTGTTATTGAACCCTTAATGCCAAAGGGCAGGTCTTTCTATTTACGAATGTATCATTCGCCTGTCAACGTTTTTCAGAGTTACCTGGAATGACAGAGGCAGGTATTGGAATCCGGCTCGAAAGGACCAAGCTGTTAAGAGAATTTATGAACTAACTATTTCAGTGTCTCTGTGCGTCTCCCAAAAGGTTGTAAGGCTTTTGGATCAAGAAACGGACAGAGATCCCAGTCTGCAATAGCCAGGTGGTCTTTATTCAGAGAACTCTGCCCAGAGAATTCTGTTTTCACAATTTCAGAGTCCATCTTTTATACACACACATCATACAAAAATCCCACCCCGCTTTAGGCGGGCTGTATTTTTCCACTGGAAAACTGCTCTCCTGACCATCAGGTCACACACACACATACACACACATGTTCTTATCATAGTCTACTCCTTGCTCGGGCAGGCTGCATTCCTTAGTTATCACCGTCCTCACAATATCCTGCAACATATTTCATACTCTCTTACAAGCCTAACGGTTTTTCTCCTCCCTAAATTGGGAGGCCGCTTTATCTTGGTTTCTCAGTTGTCTGTAGACAGTTCTCCTTGTCCTTTGTTGTCTGGTCTAACTCCTACTCGCATTGCTAAATAGTAACACAATGTCATAATCTTTATTGGTCCTACACTCACACATTCTAACACATTTCACACAGTTTCAGGGTGTAATAATTGGTCATACACTGGTCCTCTGTAGCTCAGCTGGTAGAGCACGGCGCTTGTAACGCCAAGGTAGTGGGTTCGATCCCCGGGACCACCCATACACAAAAACAATGTATGCACGCATGACTGTAAGTCGCTTTGGATAACTGAGGGTGTGACATTTTAGTCATATCTTACTCACACATTTCTTTATCAACTTCCCTGAAAAGTTGCATATCGCGGGGGCTGTTCGATGCTAATGCAGTACGCCACAGGATGTTTTTGTGCTGGTCAAGGGCAGTCAAGTCAATTAGAAAGGCCTGCTCGCTAAAGTGTTTTAGGGAGCATTTGACAGTGATGAGGGGTGGTCATTTGACCGCGGACCCATTACGGACGCAGGCAATAAGGCAGTGATTGCTGAGATCCTGGTTGAAGACAGCGGAGGTGTTTTTAGAGGGTACATTTGTCAGGATGATATCTATGAGGGTGCCCATGTTTACAGATTTAGGGTTGTACCTGGTAGGTTCGTTGATAATTTGTGTGAGATTGAGGGCATCTAGTTTAGATTGTAGGTTGGCCGGGGTGTTAAGCATATCCCAGTTTAGGTCACCAAGCAGTACGAACTCTAAGGATAGATGGGCTGAGGGGGGTCTGTACCAAGCGGCAACAGTGAGAGACTTATTTCTAGAAAGGTGGATTTTTAGAAGTAGAAGCTCAAACTGTTTGGGCACAGACCTGGATAGTATGATAGAGCTCTGCAGGCTATCTCTACAGTAGATTGCAACCCCACCCCCTTTGGCAGTGTGTGCTAACGCAGTGAATAACTCAAACTTAGGGAGGAGGCTTCTGGTGTTAACGTGCAAGAAACCAAGGCTTTTACGGTTACAGAAGTCTACAAATGATAACGCCTGGGGAGTAGGAGTGATACTGGGGGCTACAGGGCCTGGGTTAACCTCTACATCACCAGAGGAACAGAGGAGGAGTAGAATAAGAATACAGCTGAAGGCTTTAAGAACTGGTCTTCTATATGCTAAAATCGCATTAAAAACAATATGCGCATTTTCCCACCAGAGATGTTTTTCCATCATATTGACTTGTTGCAGATAAGGCTGTGCGTGATGACGTAGTATACATAAAAATACCTTTTGTGGTAAAATTCCCATGTACTGAATAAAAAATACAAGTTAAATGGGTTTTCTTCATTCTACTGATGGGGTTTCTCACATTTTTTTTGTTAAACAGCGAGTTCCCACCCTGGTATTGGCACGTGCGCTCTAGCCAACAGCTGGCAGATACAGTGCGGGTATAGCCTACATGGCAGCTTTTTTTTGTATAATAAAAAAAATATATCCCCTAACCCGAACAACGCTGGGCAAATTGTGCGCCGCCCTATGGGACTCCCAGTTGCGATACCGCCCGGGATCAAACCTGGGTTTGTAGTGACGCCTCTAGCACTGCCTTAGACAGCTGCACCACTCGGGAGGCCCTACATGGCAGCTTTGTCAAACGGCAGCTCGATATTTATTGGAAAGGAGCATCAAGCTCATCAACTTGCACTTTCACCACCCTATGAAGTTCACCATAATTTATTTAATCTGTAGCCTAGTAAACTGCATGCTTTCCCAAGGCATTGTATTGGGACGACCACACGTCATCGTGTGACTCCAAGTTTACTTCAATATGATAGTTATTATATTAATATTTGCACATTAAAAGCTTTTCCACCGACATTTCTCGCATAATTAATTTTAGACACAAAATGATCCCACCTTGTCTAGCGTGTTTAGTTTTTCTGCATTTGGAAAGTTTACCGACAAATGTTCTGTTTCAATCAGGCCTGTCATTACATTTTTTTTATCCGACATGTACTTTACGCGCATAAAAAGGTTGGATGGAAACGTGGTTAGAAATGGTCAGATGTAGTCGAACATGTTCCTTAAACAATAAGGCCCAAGGAGGTGTGGTATAGTGCCTGGATACAGCTGTTATCAGTGGTATACAGTCTCTTCAGAAACTTCCTTGACTTGTTCCACATTTTGTTCTGTTAGAGCCTGAATTCAAAATGGATTAAATATTTGTTTAAAAAAATTGCGCCCATCTACACACAATAACCTATAATGAAAAGTGCAAAGATTTTTGTTGAAAGTTTTACACATTTATTGAAAATGAAATACAGAAATGTCTAATTTACATAACTATTCACACCCTTGAGTCAATACATGTTAGAATCACCTTTGGCAGCGATTACAGCTGTGAGTCTCTAAAGAGCTTTGCACACCTGGATTGTACTATATTTGCACTGTCTAATTGGTTGTTAATCATTTTACTCCTGAACTTATTTTGGCTTGAATACTTATTGACTCAAGACATTTCAGCTTTAAATGTTTTATTAGTTTGTATAAAAATTTAAAAAACACAACATTTATTCCACTTTGATATTATGGGGTATTGTGTGTAGGCCAGTTACACAAAATCTCAATTTAATCTATTTTAAATTCAGGCAGTAACACAACAAAATGGAAAAAGTCAAGGGGTGTCAATACTTTCTGAAGGCACTGTATTGGACATATACCACTGAGGTGCCTTATTTCTATTATAAACCGGTTAACAACATGAATATAACAACAAAAAATATGTTTTGCGTCATACCCATGGTATATTGACACACAGCTGGAATGCTGGTTCAGCCCATTAGCATCCAGGACCCAAACTACCCAGTTTATAATAAGTGTTTAACCTGTGTGTTGTAGGAACTATGAGCACATAGTGAACGCCCACCAGAACAACCCTCAGCATGGGGAGGAGCAGGTGTCGGACCAGGTGAAGTTCAGCGTGTTTCAGAGCATCATGGACTCCCTGTTCCAGTCCTTCAGCAGCTCTGTGTCTGTGGCCAGCTTCCAGGAGCTGTCTGCTTGCGTCTTCAGCTGGATCGAGGAGCACTGCAAGCCTCAGGTAGGACACTCAATGTACTGTACCGCTGGGGGATTCTTGCTGCTGGTGGATGGATGGCACACCAAATCATGTATGGTTTTATTTAAGGTAATTGTCTTTATGTGATAGTCATGGCATTTTGGTGTGTTTTCTGCTCAAGGATGGTATTTTGGACTTCAGTCTGACCCAACAGGTCAAAACTATCACCACTGAATGCTATAATTGACATGGCAGCCACCCTGTCTTGCTCTGAGGATGGATGACTATGTTGAGTTGACAGCTGTGTAAGGTAATCCATGTTTGTCCTCTTTTCCTTCCCAGACATTGCGTGAGTTTGTGGTGGGAGTTCTCCGGCAGCTCAACAGCCAGCTGTATTAATGCTGTCCAGGCGTAAACTCCGGACAGGAATCTCCCTTCAGGGATGGAGCCGGGGCTTACCCTGGGTTCTCAGGGTCTGGTAGAGACCTCACATATCAACCTATCTTGTTCCCTCCTGGTCTGCAGTATTTAAATCGTTAACTCTTACTCAACTCACCACCAGGGTCTGCAGCAGGGTTGGGTGTTTCCTGTCTAGTCAGGTCAAATCCAGCCCAGCATTCTGTCTGTGGTTTTAGTCATCAGGGGTTCTCCTCATTGCAGAATAGAGTTGTGTTCAACGAGGCAAATGGCCACTATTGCTTGTAAACGTTCCGTAATGTTTACATTCACCACAAATCGGGGGTTGGAACCAAAATAATTGTTTAATTGTTCCATTCTGAACTTTGTAATTGTTTTCTGTTCCAGTGTTCAAACCAGCATAAAGTTATGAACCAGTTCGAATCAAATCCAAGACTGTCTGCAGCATGAGTTAAAAGGTAGAATTCAAACAAGTTGTGATGGTATTTGAGAATTGTTAAATGTTCATCATTGATTGTGATGTTATATGATTGCTGTTGTGTCCATGTTGTGACAGAATCAAGCATATTTGTAAGTCTGTTACTGCAGCTTTTCGCCTTTTCATAATCTTTATTGGCAAAAAGACACGGTAGAATAGTGATTTAATGAATAGTTCTGTATTAAACAGGATCTCTGAACCAAAAAACTGGCCAGGATTCAATCAGATTAGTGGTAAATGCATAGCTTATCATTGCTTTTGTTTAGGTGGTGTTACTCCGTTAGAGCTGTCAAATCCACAAGAAGCTCCTGGCGTTAACCGTAACTGGCATTGCCATTGGATGCACCGAGTCATATTAGTAGAAATCCCGTGCAGCCATGTTACAAATTATAACACTGAAATGTGTGATACCTACACCTCGATTAGGGTGGTACAAATCTCGATTTCATTTAATGATCGAGTGTCATTTCAATATAGGCTACACGTTCTTGTTCTGAACTTCCAAGGTGGGTGGGATATAAGGACGGGTGTGGTTTTACAATGATCAGCCGATCTGACAGCTCTAACACCGCCTAAACAAAAGCAATGCGTTTGTCGGCTGACGCAGGTTACCATAGATCTGATTGAATCCTGGCCTTAAACAGTCAAGAATGTAAAAATGAATGTGAATGATAATTTATTTTGACAATGTGCTCAGGAGAACTTGTACCAAATGTATCTTCTGGTAAACTTAACAGATGTGAATGTTTAATCTGTGTAATCACCTGACTTTAAAAAGGGATAATTTTATACGACAAGTCTCTGTGCTGGTATAAATAAAATCAGGTCTACTGTTACATTATTTTACTGATGAAGTTTGATGAAAGTATTTCGTATGAATATGATTTTTAATTGCAAGGATACATCTGTACAAGGTATTATTGCAAAACATTAAGATTCTTCAAATCAACATCAAAACATACAAATAAAAAATAGTAATTAGTTATTCCTGGAATGAGTTTTGATGGCATAATGCAACTCCGTCTGAATTGACATTCAAGTCAAAGTAAGAGATCCTCCAACATTCTGTCAGGTACTTGGCATAGTCACTTTACAGTCCTCATCAGTCTCCACACCAACTTCTTCCTAAACAGAACACAAAAAAGATGCTGACATCTCAGGTTAACAAATAGAGTAAACATGATAGGCATTTGTCTGCCTCTGTCATGGTGATGTATGAAGAAGAAAAATGTATGCACTCACTAAATATAAGTCGCTCTGGATAAGAGTGTCTGCTAAATGACTAAAATGTAAATGTGATGAACAATGTCTCATTTCCCAAATACAAACAATAGAATGAATGTGTAGAACAGTCACTATAGATCTATGTTTTGCAGAGCATCTTACCAGAAATTGCTTCTTGGTCTTGGGGTATCCCTCCAAAATGGAACCCATCATGTCAGATGCCTGAGAGGAGCAGAGACAAAATCAGACTATTTGTTCTGGTTTATCCTGCTCTGACACTAATACCCTTATGGCTTTGATCAAGTAAGGGCTCTATTCAATCCAAATTGCGGAAGTACAGTGTGATTGAAATTTTAAGGCGTCACTGTCAGCGGAGACTGCATTCACGGTAAACGATGCATGTCTACTTGATCGGAAATTACCTTAACATTTATATCACGCTATCTGTAAGACTTCAGCAATACAGCTGGAATAGAGCCCTAAAATAAATAAATCACCAGTCTCTTCCTCTTCTTCCACTCTTTCACGTAGAGATGTTTCTCCTTGTAAACCTGAAGGAAAGATGCATGAGCACAGTATCTGGGGAAAGTGTTTTGTATTTGAACCCAGGTCTGATTGTGATCCATACCTTCTCCTTCTGCTCTGGTGTGACATGATTGGTCGCTGACTTGATCTTCTCCAGGCGCTCCCTGTACCCAGAACACTCTGCTTTCAGCTCCTGGATCTCTGACATCATTTCCTCTGTGGTCAGGGAGCTGTTGAGCTCCTTCAGCTCTGCAATCAGAGATAAAAGTATGTCAGATAGTCCAGTGTGTGTGTGGGTAGGGTGGTGATAGGGCCAAAGAGGGGAGCCCTACCTGCGTCCAGCTGCCTGCAGCCCTGAGAGACAGCCTCCACCTGTGTGCTGAGGTCAGAGATGTGACTGTCCATGGCCTTCAGATCTGCCTCACTCACCTCTGCAAACTGGGCCTGGAGGCAGTCAAGGACATTACTGGGAGTTACTTTTACCGTTTTTTTTATTGCAACTTTCACAACTATGTGGTACATTTTCACAACTATTAGTACAAAACATAATCAGAAAGTCCGTTTCAAAACAACACATTTTCAATTTACTATAACACAAAATCAGTCCCCTTTTCACCAAACTTCACACTGCTTTACTACAGTTGTATTGGCCAATACAGAACTGTAATACCCATAAATGTATTCTATTTACATAGCAGACTCTTATCCAAAGTGAGAACAGTGAGAATCGAACCCACAACTCTGGTGTTGCTAGTGCCATGCTCTTATGAACTGAGCCACGTACAGGACCACTACAATACAGAAGTACAACACAATACTGTAAAATACAATACATGATTACAATACAGGTGGAAGATGTATGATTGCCATCCCCATGAGCGTACCACCCTCCTTCAGGCCATGGATGAGGCATGCAATGATTTCAATCCAGACCTATGTCAGGCCTGGATAGAAAATTATTAACATTTGATGTTTATAGAAATTTGACGGGTAGTGCAAGTTTATTGACTAATGTGAAAACAGTGTAATGTGCTGTAATTTACAGTACTGTAGTGTACTACATTCAAAGGGCAATTTGAAACGTATATCTTACATTTTCTGCTTTTTTTTGCTATTGGAGTATGTTAAAATAACTAAATTGAGAAGATATCATTATGTTGTGTTTTGGTGATTTTGAAAGATGTCTCCAAACAAAATGAATGCACAATGAAGGGTTTTGAATGCAAGACTGATTGCTTACAAGTGTTAACAGTTTGGAGTGTTTTACTAATTCACTACATACTTGTGAAAAGAGCACCAAAAAACAACTGTAATCATCAAAACAGAAGATATTCAGAACAGCAGTGGCTACATATTACCATCAACATATACAGTACACATTGACGTGTTGCTCTGATACTCAGCCTGGCTCACCTGATCAGCAAAGTATATCTTTTGCTTCCCATAGGTTTTCTCTTTGATTTTCCCTTCCTGTGCCAACTGTTCCATGGCTTTAACCACAGCCTACCAGGATAGGAATGAGTCATCAAATATACATTTGTTTAAACATGCTGATCATTTAATAATGAAAATCATATCACTGGCTCAGAACAGTTTAGCCTTTCTCACCGTCTTTCCCAGGCCGTGCTGCTTCTGTAAATTGCTAAAGACATCTTGGGCACTGTAAGGACGGTTCTTCTCGTTTAGGTAAGCAAATATGACTGTTAAACCTGAGAATAAAAACACAAAACAGTGACCTCTGAGTTGTGACCTGTATAACTTCTAGCTGGTCTTTGGATTTATCAGTGCAGCAGGTCAGTGTGTGCTAGCTTGCTGTACTGGTTCTAACGTTAGCTAATTCGGTTAGGAAAACATCTGTCATGTTTGGCAACCTCCAGACACAATCAATGTAGCAACCAGGTAAAATAAAAAATATTACATCTCATACCTCCGTTGTCTTTTTTGTTCATTTTCTTTATTCCGTGAGCTAGTAGCTATCGCTAACTAACTTATGCTAGCTAGCGGTGCAATAATTAATTACCTAGTTGAGTTTCGCGCGCCGTGATGCATTGTGGGTGTCCAGGCTTTACATACGTCATATCAAAACAAAAGGCTGTTTTGATCACGCTCCACCTTTGTGCATGACAGCCCTGGGAAAGCTCGAGTATGGACTCTCGAGGGTTACATGAAATAAGCGCCAACAACATTGGCTGGTGGACCAAAAGGAGGAAATGGTGATTTTGGATCTGTGGAATATTGCATTGTTTATACATAACAAAATAAACATTTAATCCAGACTTCATATTTAATAAGATTTGCACATCAAAACCAATGTCAGAGAGGAAAAATACACTGTACTGAACACATTTACTTAACATAATACTAATAATGAAGAATTGCCTGGCCGTCTTCATGGAGAGACACTGTTTAAACTAAAGTGGTCCAAAACAAGTCATATAAATTCACTCTTTTTATTTAAAATCCCAAACCTTTTCAGATCAAACCGATTCTGGTTTCTGGGCCATCTCCATGAACAGGGGGATCCAGAAGTTCTATTGTATTAAATCTCCCACAGTCATGATATTCTATACAACACAAATAGCATTATTGGGCAATTTGTCTTATATATAAAACAAGCATTGTCTCTTTCTGATTGTTTGATCCAGCTACTTCAGCAAAACCCAACTGCGGATCATTTGAGTTTCAATGACCAAGAAGAATCACTCCTATTTATTAGATTGTTTCCATGAAAAGACAAATGCAGCAGGAGCTTGCTTTCCCATGGCAGGGTAATCATACTGACCTGCACACAAAAAAAGAATAGGCTAAGATTTACTGCACCCTAGTTTTTAAAAGACAAGCATATTTCATATTTTCCTTTACATATTCACACTTTTAAAAAGGCTAACTCCGGTTGAGTTTTGTATACCAGCATTTTGTTCACCCATCAATGTAAACATGTTTTCCTGATGCTTTTCTTAAGACGTTTACAAATGTGGTACATGCATGAGTTGAGGTTAAACTAAAGGTTTATATTCTGTACTTCTGTGCTACTTATATATGCATGTCTATTCTACAGACTCTCCTCTGAGAAGAATCAGCAAAAATGAGTGAAGATGGGGATTGGGAATGCCACGGGAGAAGGGATACAAGGAGCAGGTTATCTTGATAAAATAACTTACTGTGATGACAAAGACAAAAAGATCTAAACAGCCCATGACGGAAGAAACATTCGGGGGGGAGACAGTAAAACATTGAACTAAAATGCCTATCCCCTTTCTTTAAAACAATGATTTCAGACTCAAAACAAATTCATGTCTCAATCAAGAATGATCCCTAAAAATATCACCATTATTGACTTAGTTTCTAATAGAGAATGAGTGTCTTGAAATGAAAGCAGTGGCTTTTACTTAACAATTGTCCCAGTCAGATATTGCTAAAACTATTCTAAACAAGGTCATTGCAGTTGTAAAACTTCACTAATCAATAGGAATGTCTAACTTGGTCCCATATTAAATAGCCCTGTGTGTCTAGCCTTTTAGAAAGTGTGTATACTACCTAGTGGTCGACTTTGGGAAAAAAACAACGTATTACTACCTAGGGCATACTGGATGACAGGACAGGGAAGTGGTTCTGTAATGCTGTTTCAGAAAGATTACGTTTTTTACATTGCGTTTCCTATTGCTCAGTCTACAAAATAATACTTTCTGGATGACGGTGGCTTACACATACAAGCTACAGACTAGAGGAAGAAATTGAAAAGTGAGATAGAAAAATAAAGAAATCAGAAGTACTTCACAGTGATATCAATCAGGAGCCTGGCTGCTGGATCCTACGATTAAATTACTCACACACGCACTCAAAACAATCCATGAACATTCCAATCACTCAATCACACACAAATACTTAGTTTGATTGTTATACACAGGTAGAGGTGCCTCACTGTGGTTTCCCCAGCAGGTTGGAGAGGAAGCTGGACCCCTGTCCCCCACCCTGCCCTCCTGCACCCCCAAAGGAATCCATCTGGTTCAGCTCTGACTGGTCCAGCATCTCAAAGTCCTCTCCGTCCAAGTCCGTGTCCAGCTCTGAGCTAGACTGCTTGCGGTAGCCCCTGTTGGACCCTGCTCTGATGGGCCTCTCCCTGCGGGCGGCAGTGGGACGGGGCTGCATGGCCCCAGCCAGTGCCGCCTGAATCATGTTGCTGGCAATGATTCCAGCCAGGTCACCTCCGAGGAAGTCGGAAGCGGGGGGGAGGCCGCCGAAGGACAACTCCTCGTCCAGGTCGTCCTGGTCAGAGTCCAGGTGGGATTCCACATCCAGCAGCTCGGCCGTGGTTCGGGGGCCACTCCGCCCAGACCGAGGTCCCAGGCTGGGCAGCCCGATGCACGAGTCATCGTCGTCGTCCATCAGGGTGGCGTCTGGGTTGATGGACGGGAAGTCATTGAGGTCTTGGGCAAACGACTCCTCATTGTCACTGTGTCTATCAAAATCTGAGGATGAACAGAGAGGAAGGGGTTCAAGATGTTGGAATGTCATTTGTAATTTAAAACACAGACCATCACCCTGCACAACATGTCTTACCAGAGTAGGCAGTCATGCCACAATACAGAAAACAGTACAGTGCCTTATGACATGTCATCCTATCATGTAGGCTCTAATGTTAGCTACTGGGGATGTAACGATTCACAGATTCGCATCGGTCCCTGATTCAAATGTTTAACATACGACTGCATCGGTTCGTGGACCCAAAACCGATCCAAATGTAGCATGCATCAGTCAGAAAATAGATTCAAACGTTACGAATCGCTGATTCACATTTTTTGTTGTTGCTCATATTACTTTCTCTCTGGGCCTCCTGAGTGGCGCAGCGGTCTAAGGCACTGCATCGCAGTGAGGCGTCACTACAGATCCGGGATTGATCCTGGGCTGTGTTACAGCCGGCCGCGACCAGGAGACCAATGAGGCGACGCACAATTGGCCCAGAATCGTCCGGGTTAGGGGAGGGTTTGGCCGGCGGGGATGTCCTTGTCCCATCGCGGCTGGGCGCACGCACGCTGACACGTTTGCCAGTTGTACAGTGTTTCCTCCGACACATTGGTGCGGCTGGCTTTTGGGTTAAGTGAGCAGTGTGTCAAGAAGCAGTGCGGCTTGGCAGGGTCGTGTTTCGGAGGACGCATGGCTCTCGACCTTCGCCTCCCGTACGGGAGTTGCAGCGATGGGACAAGACTAACTACCAATTGGATATCACGAAATTGGAGAGAAAAAGGAGTAGAAAGTACAAAAAATACTTTCTTTCTACCTTTTGAAAATACCTCTGATCTTTTGAGACAACTGATGTGTCCTCTCCTTCAGTGTCGAACTAAGTCTGTAACTGCGTTGACAGTCATTGATCTACAAGTCATTTTGTATGCCTAACAACCCTAGGGAATATTAGTAGCCTAGTCAAACCACGCACTGTGCCCAGCTTCACGCACTGTGCCCAGCTTCACGCACTGTGCCCAGCTTCACGCACTGTGCCCAGCTTCACGCACTGTGCCCAGCTTCACGCACTGTGCCCAGCTTCACGCACTGTGCCCAGCTTCGCATGCTGACCAACTCAAGGTAGGCAGTCTGTTCCTGATCTTGCACATCTACGCAGCACCTTCAGCATTCAAATGCTAAAATGGCTTTGAGATGGGGTGAAATCCAAAGTTGTGTTCATTGGCTATGTCATACCCAATTTGTAAACAATAAATATTGACACATTACTAGCTCAAACACTTAATCTGCAAAAATTACAAGTTAATTATTGTGTGATGGTGATTTCAGAAGCAAAGTTGGGGGATAAAACATAGGCTACATTGCCCCCCCCTAATCTGATAGTGGGGTGGTAGATGCCTAGTCTCCCTTATGGTTTAGATCAGGTGCCTACATAGTATACATCATTTACACACACACATCAGCTCAGATAGATCCAGCCCAGAGAGGCCCAGCTCATGATCTCCATCAGCAGCAGATTTGAATTTAGAATGGAAAATGAATGTGTTTGCATCTCTAAATCAAAAACAAAGTGTCAAACTAAAACGTATCGTTCCTGTATCGTATCGGAGCCCATGTATCTAGATACATATCGAATCGTCTTGAAAGGGAAAGATGCACATCCCTATTAGCTACATTACATCTGCCTCTAATTCTCGTGACTCCAGAGCATGTGTGCCTGGAGGTGCAGACTGCAGACTCAGCGGGTGGGTGGGTGCGGACTGTACCTTCTGAGCCCTCTGTGAGAGGAGTCTGGCCACGGGACAGATTAAAGGTCCCATTGTCTGTGTATGAGACCTCAGCGTCAGAGTGCTCAGAGTCTGTCATCGCAAGTTCTTTGGCCACTATAGCATCGTCAAACTGAAAGAGAGCAAAGACATTGAACCTTGTTAGTAATTTATAATATAGTATGTTTCCTCTTGAATTTATACATAGTCAAGGATGACATGTTTTTATTTGTATATATTTTTTTACTTCACCTTTATTTAACTAGGCAAGTCAGTTAAGAACACATTCTTATTGACGGCCTACCCTGGCAAAACACGGACGACGCTGGGCCAATTGTGTGCCGCCCTATGGGACTCCCAATCACAGCCGGATTGTGATACAGTGCCTTAGATCGCTGCGCCACTCGGGAGCCCATGACCTGATATGACCTGATATGACTGGGAGGGCCTGCTATTTCTATCTCTAAAGGGGTCAGGTTATTTTCAATATGAGACCAGCTGCAGGCTTGAGCTACATATGCCACTCCTGGCCATCTAACTGAGTAATAACCAACAAGTAGGCCCATTTAAATAACCATGACAGTCAGATAGATGACAACCTGACTACGCTTTTGGACGGCCTGTGAAATACATCTGGTGAATTACCGTCGGGCAGAATGCAGCAAGCTCCTCCTCACTGTCACTGGCATCACCGGAGGCTGCACCCCGAATTGGCTTGCGGAGGACTACAGAGCAAACACAGACCACAGGTTACAATGACTGAGCTACTCCGTTGATCCAGTCAAGTTAGAAGGAGATACACTGGTTTAGGTTTGCAAACTGTAGCTATGCCAATAAACTATCAGACAAACACAAACAAACAGGCAACCCACTCTGTACTCACACTGGTTGTCGATGGGCTTTGACATCATGTACCCGCGAACGCTGAAGTCCAGCCACTGCAGGGCCGGCTCCAGCTTCACGCACACACGCTGCCACACTCGGTGGTACGCTGCCAGGGGGCACAGCAGAACAGCCAGCACTGGGACAAGAGAGAATGGCTTAATGTTAGTGGAAACATCACTGGGCATAAACAAAAAGACAGAGAAAATAACCATGGCTGCAGAAACAAAATGCATTAATCTGTACTATTAGGCTCTGGCTCACCTAAACCCCAGCTACTCTCCTCAGCCCACACACCCATGGGCTTGAGCCCAACTAATCTCGCCATTAAACAGAGAACAAAACAAAGAGGGGGAGCACTAGCAGCCACAAGATTGTTAGGTACGTCAGAGGGCCCTGGCAGGGCCTCCCTCTTCCTGGCTCTCCGGTAGATTGGTCGCTCTACATTGGTTAAAGGTGAGGGGATTAGCATGTCTGAGCCTGACCTCCTTCCTGTATCTCTCTCCCTCCCTCCCTCTCCCTGCCTCCCCCTGAGTCCCTCTATCCCTGCCTCCCCGATTCCCTCCCTGCCTCAGCCCAGCCAGGCGTTAATCACCTCACAGACAGAACCCTGGTGCCAGGGGACCACAGATCTGGTTTCACCAGCCATGCATTTTTAACAGGGGAAGCCAGCTTGAGTTTCCCCGCCATTAGGGAGCTCTGAATGGGGATGGTGTTTGGGAAACAGGAGGGTGGGATTGGTGGTGGGTGGGTCGTTTCTCACTGTACTCACCTGCAGAGTAAGAGAGCACCAGTCCAGGAATGTACCGTCCAACCATGGCCAGACAGGTCAAGAGGGCACAGGTCAGGAGGCAGAACTAGAGACAACAAACACAGACAAAGGTAGTCACCTTCAGCAGGTTCAACTGCAAGCAATTATTTTAGTTCAACTGGTCAAGTTACTGATTAGCTGTATGTTCACAGTAGGCTGAGAGTAGACAAGATATTGTATTAGGGTTTAGGGATTATATAGGAGACCCTTCATACTAGTACAAGGAGAGTGCCATGGCCTCACCTTGCCAGGGTTGTGGCGTTTGAACTGCACCAGGCTGGATGTAAAGGCCAGCCCAGAGACCCAGACCTCAGCAATGTGGTGACACAGCTCTGGAACACTGAGCACCCCTGGCTGCACCAGGCCCCAGCTGCAAGATAGGATTACAACAACATCAGTGACATCATCTCTCTGTGACCACTGCCCAACCAGAATGTGACGATAGGATACAAATTATGTATTTAAGACATAGGCCTACCTTTCATTTTCAGACTCATCAGGCTTTTTAACTGTGGGAAGAGAAAGAAAATGCATTTAACACCCACATTTAGCAACCACAGCATCACTACACTTAGACACTCTATACCACATGAGTTTAAATGAGGACAGGCATAACAAAGGATATGATTAATTATACAGGGTCTTACAGGGTCTAATGAATAGTACAGACCAGGGCCAGGCTGTAAAACGCTTACAGATGTGTCTCAACCCTCAAATGTAAAGCAGTAGGGTATTCACACCAAGGGTAGTATGACACTGGGGAATAAGGGACAGGATCTAAGAACCAAGTCAGGTATAATTAACACAGTAGAGCAGAGGTACTCAGCGGGGACAGACCAAGACACAGTGGGGCATGAGGCATTGGGTGCAGAAAAAGGAAGACGTTCCAGAAATAATGTACTATACCCTCCTCACCTCTGATCTCAGGCCAGATCTTGTTCCTCCAGCTGTCAATGCAGATGAATACAACCAGGCCTGAAGACAGCAGGAAGAGCAGGCGCAGCGAGGTCAGGGCAAAGAACCTGGAACAGAATACTAAGGTCAGCTTCACAACAGCTGATGTTTCCTTTTGTTTAAGATGTCACAAACATACCCTGTGGACTGCCGTGCAAGTGGCAGTTATTTCCAGACTTAGGTGTCTGTGTGTGGTGCCTCGGTTACTGACAAAGGTGGGTTGCTGACTGAATGTGATGGAAAAGGCCAACACTACAAATATTGTGGTGATAGTTTGTGTGTACGTGACTTTGAGCTCTACTTTGAACACAGGTGTTTCCTGTGTTTCTCACCTCCTGAGTAAAATGTTCTCAGACTTTCACAGCAGACAATCTATACATTAGTTCAAATGAGGACAGGTATAACAAAGGTTTATAACTACATTAACTTCAAGCTCACCAAGAAGCAAACATACTCTTTCACATTGCCAGGCCAGCATTGTAAATAAGAATTTGTAATACCTACATGTTTCAAGCAGACCACCATAGTCCCAGTGCCCAGGAACGCCAACGTAACCTGTCTAAATGATTACTATTGCCCCGTACCACTCACATCTATAGCCATGAAATGCTTTGAAAGGCTGGTCATGGCTCACATCAACACCATCATCCCAGACACCCTGGACCCACTCAAATTCGCATACCGCCCAAACAGATCATGCAATATCTATTGCACTCCACACTGCACTTTCCCACTTGGACAAAAATAACACCTATGTGAGCATGCTGTTCATTGAGTACAGCTCTGTGTTCAACACCAGTGCCCTCCAAGCTCATCACTAAGCTAAGGACCCTGGGACTGAACACCTCCCTCCTGACGGGACGCCCCCAGGTGGTAGGCAACACATCCTCCACGCTGAACCTCTACACAGGGGCCCCTCAGGGGTGCGTGCTTAGTCACCTCCTGTACTCCCTGTTCACCCATGACTGTGTGGCCGCACACGACTCCAACACCATCATTACATTTGCCAACGACACCACGGTGATAGACCTGATCACCATCGACGATGAGACTGCCTATAGGGAGCAGGTCAGAGACCTGGCCGTGTGGTGCCAGGACAACATCCTCTCCCTCAACATCAGCAAGACAAAGGAGCTGATAGTGGACTACAAGAAACGGAGGGCCAAGCACGCCCCCATTCACATCGAAGGGGCTGTAGTGGAGCGGGTCGAATGCTTCAAGTTCCTCAGTGTCCACATCACTAAGGATCTATCATGGTCCAAACACACCAACACAGTCATGAAGAGGGCACTACAATGCCCCTTCCCCCTCAGGAGGCTGAAAAGATTTGGCATGGGCCCTCAGATCCTCTAAAAGTTATACAGCTCCACCATTGAAAGCATCTTGACTGGCTGCATCACCGCTTGGTATGGCAACTGCTTGGCATCTGACCGCAAGGTGCTACAGAGGGTAGTGCGTACGGCCCAGTACATCACTGGGGCTGATCTCCCTGCCATCCAGGATCTCTATACCAGGCGGTGTCAGAGGAAGGCCCTAAAAATTGTCAAAGACTCCAGCCACCCAAGTGATAGACTGCTACCACACGGAAAGCTGTACCGATGCACCAAGTCTGGAACCAACAGGACCCTGAACAGCTTCTACCCCCAAGCCATAAGACTGCTAAATAGTTTGTTAAATAGTTAACCAAATAGTTATCCGGACTATCTGCATTGACCCTTTTTGCCTCATCACATACGCTGCTGCTACTGTTTACTATCTGTCACTTTATTCCTGGTTATATGTACATATCTACCTAAATTACCTCGTACCCCTGCACTTCGACTCCGTACTGGTACCCCTTGTATATAGCCAAGTTATCGTTACTCATTGTGTATCTATTATTAATTGTATTATTACGTGTTTTACTTTTCTATTATTTCTCCAAAAAAATAGTCCACACCTGTTGTTTACAAAGCATGTAACAAATAAAATTGTACTTGTTCTTAATTGATCTGCCTGGTAAAATAAAGGTAAAATAAAAATAAAAATAAACAAGCCTAGTAGCCTACCGATTGGTTTCAAAAGCAGTGTTGAAATTCAGGACTATGTAATCTATCTATGCAAACAACTGGCCTAAAAATTGATAGCTAGATAACAGCTATTACACGTGGCTCCATTACCATGTGGTTTAACACAGCTAAAAGACAGTTAGTGGCCACAATAACAGCAGAGTGAAATGTTGGTGATAGCCTACATCATTAAATATCAGAGAACTATTGGCTGATAATGCATGGCATACAGCTTCTTATTAGCAGTATTGCGATAGATAACACATACAGAAGGAAAAAAACATGACGCCCATTTCTTAGGAACCTCAGTTTAAAGTAAAAAGTACACACACTGATTGTGTGAAAACTAAAACACACAAAATAATTGTCAAATTCTTATACCCACACACCAGCACTGTTACTTTTTTAAAATGTAAATTTAATTAATTTTTTATTCATTTAGCTGACACTTTTTCCAGCGCGACTTACAGGAGCAATTAGGGGTAAGTGCCTTGCTCAAGGGCATATGGACAGATTTTTCACCCAGTCGGCTCGTGGATTCGAACCAGCAACCTTTTGGTTACTGGCCCAAAGCTCTTAACCGCTAAGCTACCTGCCGCCTTACTTCCAGTACACTTCTCCCCCCAAAATGCATGTGACTTGTATCATTCCATGCATTACTATGCATCACTCTGGGCATATATAGCCTACTACTCCACTGTGTGTGTACTGGGGCACATGTAAAGGGGAGAGAAAAACCGAGGCTGAAATAAGTAGTGGTCTAATCGAATAAAGGCTGCATGCCTGAGCTGGATGAACTACATGTCACTACAGCATGACCGCCACAGTGATTTATGACACACAACAATAAAGTCAATGTACAGTAGGAGAAGGAATTCAAAGATTTTACATGGATTCATTAGTTCAGCACACTAAGAAGGCTGACTTCTTGACATCGATTGATTGGTGACATGGTGGCTGTTTGCATTGGCACATGTAGGATATTGACTCTGTAATACAAAGTGCATCGACTTTTTATCGGGCACATAGCCTTATAGGTCTTTTACTATTGTCATATCACTAATTCCTTTCACAGATTCTGTTTTGCACTCCTTATAGACATTTGACATATAGGCTGAACTAGAGTAGTTGCAGTAGTCACAGATTCAACATACTAGGCCTATTTCCATCGAAAGATAATAATGTCAACCCCCAGAGTAGATAGTGTTTCTAATGTAGCCTACAGAAGCACAATGGTGCTTTGCCGTTCTATTAATAGCAGCTCTGGTGAGCCATCTGTCTTATCTTAAATTGATGGGAGACGTTTTCTATGTGCAGAAGCTTCTGGTGGTACAGTAGATAGGATTACTGTACTTAGATAGGATGTATGTAAGTCATGAAATATACATTGTACAAATAGCTTGTCATCACTGCTATATCATTTATAATTTCACAAAAACTTACCAGAACACAACGTTGACCACTGTGTACAGTAGCACACTCTGAAACGGCCTTTCCCACACCAGCACGGACTGTAGGTAGGTCACCACCGGCTCGTAGGGTCCGAGTCTCTCTTGAAGCGAGGCTTTGACAACGCGGACCTGGCTGTCTCTTTCGCTGGAGCATGGTCGACTTCTCAGGCCAAGAGTCGACCCCTGTTTTCCTGAACACTCTCCCATGGCATCTCCCATTCCTTCCGTGTGTGCCATCTCTCGCGTCAAATGTTGATTAAATAACCCCAAATAACACCTCGGTATAAATATGGAGCTAACTAAAGAAAGTGTCGTGTCCTCACACTTTCACGTTCAGAACAACCGACGCCGCTTTTAGCCGACTAGAAGACGATATAGCAGACTTGTTGCCCCCTCGATTGCCTTGTCTCAAACAAAGCTGACTGTCAAAAGTCCCTGCCCGAACGAGCCTGTCAGTTAACAAACATGTACGAAATACGCTACCATTACTGTAGCTAGTCAAATTTACCACGCAGTGTCGTTTCACCTGGCTATCTGGCTAATTATTTTGTTAGCTAGCCAAATAGCTAGCTAGCTATGTATTCTAACTGAGTGCTAATAGCGCAGCTAACTGCTGGCTTAGCCAGCTAACGTTAGCTAGCAAGCAACTGCACGATGCTAGCGATATCTTTACCAACTATGACTAGAAAATATTCATATCAATTATTTGTAAAATAGTACACACAAAAAACGGCCACTTACTTTGACATTATTGCCGAAAATTATCCAGTGGTATTGACAATATGGCGTTGTCCTAAACCTAGCTAAGTAAATCGCATTTTTTTTTCAACAAAAAAATCGTAGCCAACTGACAAACACATGCGTCAACTGCCTCACCAATCATAAGCAACCGCACGACCTTGTCGTTTGTTGTGGATTTACTTGTGGACAGACAAGTGTGTGAATGGCATTCCAATAACCCAGATTGAGGAAATCTAAAATAAATCAATTCTGTAAAATATCCTGTACTTACACTTTACTATCACAATCATCAGACATCACACTGTACAGCAGTTGCAATGAAACCATGCATGCAGTATGTCTCATATTCTATAATTACAGCTAGATGTATGAATGAGTTATAACTGAAGCTGGTAAAAAACATTTCCATACCCTTTAGAAGATTTATAGAAAAACACAATTTTTGTATTCTGCAACAAATCAGATGCCACGTAAATAAAGTAGCTGGATAATTGCGAGTATAGGGATTAATGTCAGCGCAGTTTCTTTTCGAAAAGGAAGCAAAAGAAACGAAACGGGGAGGGACCTACCTGAATTTGTCCAATAGAAACTCTCGTTCCGTTTTGCAGCTGTTTGGATAATGATTACTATGGAGGACTAAAAGTGTCACAATTAAATAAATAAATACACCATTAAATAATTACTTAAATGTGTCATTAATTAATTAAAATTATAATTAAATACATAAATGTGTTATTAAATGTGTCATTAATTAATTCAAATACCGATTCATTTTATGTAAAATACATATATAATTATTTCACTATTTACATTTACATTTCATGATCCTGCATTGCAGTGATTCATGAATTACTTAAAACTGTCAAACTGACCCATCAAAGTCAGTGGGCGGGGCTAACGCGAATCTAGTCTGATCCATTGCTTTGGTCTGAAGTAGAGTAGGCCAACCTGGATAGAGACAATGGAGGATCTCCGTGAACTTTCCAGGGAGTTGGTTAGAGACATTTTAAACTTAGCAGAGGATGTAGAAGCAGGACCTGCTGACCCAGAGCATGTAGCTAGTAAAGCAGAGGAACTTATTGAAGTTGTTGGAGTCATTTCCGCACTTTCCGACGAAGATATCGACCACAGAGTGATTGCAAATCTAGAAGAAGTTGTCCACCGCTTCTCTGGTACCAGGGCACTTCAGGCCCAACACACACAGGGACCGGGGCGTTTGGCGTTTGACATACCGAGTGCAGTTCTGGAGCATCAACTTCTTTGTGGAGTTCCCGCAGTTCAAATTGCAGCGATGTTCGGTGTGTCAAAGAGGACCATCAGGAGGCGCATGCAACAATACAGTTTAAGGTATTTACACTAAATTCATGAGTTTTCTGTTTACGAATTGCTGCTCTCATACACTCGGAAAGAATATGACGTTTAAGGTAACATTACTTGATGTTGTGTTTTTCTTGTTTGTACAGAAAGACAGATCTCTATTCAGCTGTGAATGATGAGGAGTTAGACCGTATTGTAAGTGAAATTCACAGAAGTCATCCAAACACCGGCTACAAGCTAATGCGTGGTCACCTGAATGCAAGAGGTGTGCATGTTCCAAGTGAGTAGATAATAATATGGGCATTATTTAAATGTATTTTTAATTTGGAGCTCTGCCCCTTTGAAAGGTGAAGGAAGCCCGCTTATGGAAAGACATCGCCTCTGAGATGTAGAATGTGTAGAAGAAATGTGAAGAGAAACACACATTTCAGGACGGCTGACTTGTATCATCAGGATAGACATGTCCTGTGATTTTTAGCCTCCTGTTTAATAGAGGTGGAACAATATCTGACAGTAATATTCTCAGCTGTCCGGATGTGCCCCCTGCTGTAAAGGGTATAATATAATCATAGAAAAGCAAAATATCATAGGAGGCAAAAAATCTCAGGTCATCTCTGTTCGAGCATGTGGTATCTATCTATCTATCTATCTATCTATCTATCTATCTATCTATCTATCTATCTATCTATCTATCTATCTATCTATCTATCTATCTATCTATCTATCTATGTGTGTATATATATGTGTATATATATGTATATATATGTGTGTATGTATATAAATATATATATATATAAATATGTATGTATGTATATATATGTATGTATATGTATGTATATATATATATAAATATATATATGTATGTATGTATATATGTATGTATATGTATGTATGTATGTGTATATATATATATATGTATATGTATATATAATTTTTATATATGTGTATATATATGTGTATGTATATGTACAATATCTGACAGTAAAGTACATTTTTGAAGCTGTGGTGGTTCTGTAATAGTTGACTGTTTTACACACATTATTTATTTTATTATGACACCACTATATCCTCAAAATAAGTAGCCAGTGAGTGTGTGGTTATTCATTTTAAATTCCTCCCCTCAGTCTCAAGACTGCAAGAGTCTTTACGCAGAGTCAATGCAGAGGGAGTCTACATGAGACGTCTGAGGCTGCGTGTATTAAGGCGACGGCAGTATTTTGTTCCTGGCCCAAACTCTTTGTGGCATATAGATGGCCACCATAAGCTTATCAGGTCAGTGATATTAGCAGATAAACAATGCATCTTTCTATATGTTTCATTACAATTGTTATACAATAAAGTTATATTTTTTCATGTGTTTGCAACAGGTGGAGATTTGTTGTCCACGGTGGGGTGGATGGATTCAGTCGTTTAGTGGTCTACCTGACTGTGGCCGGCAATAATAGAGCTCATACGGTCTTACAGAGCTTTATCGCCGCTGTTGAGCAGTATGGGCTGCCATCAAGGGTACGGTCTGACAAAGGGGGGAGAATGCAGATGTGGCAGAATTCATGATCAGAAGCAGAGGTACCGACAGGAATTCACACATCACAGGCAGAAGTGTCCACAATCAAGCGGTAAAGAAATATGTTTGGCAACTAGGCTCACACAACTAACATACTAGTTGAATGTACTTTAGCATATGTCATAAATTAACAATTTCTCAATTTTATCCTAAACACAGAATAGAGAGGATGTGGAGAGATGTTTATGAACATGCCCTGGACCTCTTCTATCAGATCTTTACTTCATTGGAAGATCAGGAGACACTGAATCCAGACAATGAAGTCCATCTTTTCGCTCTGCACCGGATTTTCCTTCCACTGGTTCAGCAAAGCCTCGACTCTTTTCGAGATGCTTGGAACTTCCACGGTCTTAGAACTGAAAGGAATCAGTCACCACAGCAACTCTGGAGAAGTTACAGAGAGCAAGGCCCTGAGGAGGATCCTACTGAGGTTAACAATGAACTTTAAACACTTTCTTAAAATTGTTTCCCCAAAGGAATTATGGGAGAAAAAAATGGTGCTAAATGTGATACTTTAAATGAGACATTTACTATAGATTATTGTCTCTTTAAAATCTCCCGAGCTTTTAAAGATCAACCTGTGAGCTGTAGTTTCTACAGTGCATACTATGCAAAGCTGTATTATTTTAAAAAACTGAATAAGTAACATTTCATTTCTCACTGCCTTGGTGACCAAAAATAACAATCTTGTGTAAGGACATGTCAAACTAGTTTTAAGTACAAGACTGATTATGCTTGTCATCCATTCAGGTTCCTGAAGAATATGGGATCGATTGGAACGGACCTCACTGCCTTCATCGAGGCACTGTGTCAGTCCCCGAGGTTCAGCTGGCCCGTGAGCTCTCAGATGAAGAGGTTGCAATTTTGCCAGCTCCAGGAGTTTCTGTTACTGATGCACTTAGACTATATGTAGAGACTGTGGAAGTGTTATCAAGAATCTTAGACTGATGTCCAACCCATGTTTTTATTTGTTGTGTTAGAACAAGCAAGGAAAAACTGAAAGTTTACTTTCCTTTTAAAAGAAAGGAAAAAAGCTGTTTCTTTGAAGCTTCCTGTCTCATTATGGTCCACAGAATGGGCCAAAGCTTCCATTCTAAACAAACAACAACAATAAAGTTATCTATTACAGAGAGACATATTGTGAGTTGGCATGTTACCTGCATATACAGATATCCTCTCACTCTACAGAACAGGAGGAAAATTCTGTTCATTTCACTGACAAAACGTGAGACCCAACATCTTCAGAACCTGTCACAACACTGAGTTGACATAAAAACAGCACTACTAAACAACTACAACTAAATATTAGAAAAATAGAAAAACCCAGTTGCATGTTATTAATTGTCTGTAACTGTATTATCTTATCTAATTATATCCTACAGGTGTTATCTTTCTATTAACTTTTCAGTTACACACAATCTTATAGCAACACTATTGTGATGACACAAACCACTGTCTGTTTCTTTGCGATCCAACTCCTCGTTGACAATCACTGCCGGTACTACTGCACTCTCAGCTGATGTTTCAGGCCTCACTGGAACACTGTCACTGACTAGGGCTGTCTCACTATCATTTTCTTCACTTTGGCCTCCCTCTTGTTCTCTTTCTGATTCCTGCATGGGTGTCCTTGAAGTTAACACAATTGAAATGATGGTCATACTCGCTATTTGTGTGCACAACAATAAGAGAGACATATTCCCAAAGAAAATAAATTATGCTACCCTTGCATTGCTTTAAGAAGTACATACCCATTGCAGCTCAATCTGTGCAGCTTCATCTCTGAAAAGGGAACTTCCTTCTGACAAGTGATGCAGGGGATGACTGGACCAGAGGCAGGACGTGAGCTCTCCTAACAACAACAACAAATGGCTTTTAATTAATGATTAAAAGTCACCAGTAATCTTTGTTTTGATTACGTATTAAACTAAGTCTCTGTAAATGTATGTACACAATCTAAGGGTAGATCCTGTTGAAGTGGACGTATGTAGATTGTAGCCTGTCCAATCATCGTCGATGGATCTTTCAGATAGGCAAGGGTGTATCCAGTGCTGGGACACTGAAGCAACGCAAGATTTCGACTGCGAGTAGATCCTACAAGTTTTAGAAATTCAAAGCCTCCCCCTTGTTGGAGCTTCGGAAACACTTCCATCAGTTTATTTGTTATAACCATGGGATCGTGGTCATTCCCTGGGGAAAAAAACAAAACAAAATCATAACTCACCTCACCTTAAATTAAGCAAATAAGCCTGTGATAACTATTATTGACACTATGAACACCAATTAAGTTTGAGTCACTATAAAAAGAAATGCAAATAATTTCAACAAGCCACAGACAGTACAAACTTTTTTTACTTTTGGTAAATGCCTAGTTTCGCACTGACCTGAAAATGTTACTTTTTGCTCTCCAAGTCCTGAAGTAAGAAGTTCAGCTTTAAACAGTACGCTTGGAATTTTATCCGCATTGTGGTCAGCCAAACAACAGACAGTGTGTGTGTAGCTTCTTCGGCTAACTTGGACTTGTGCTGGTCGTCTCGTCATATTCCTTCTGGCTCCAATGTTATATGGCGCAAAGAGCCTTGCTACCTCCGCTGCAACACAGAAAAACGTAACAGCTCAATGGTCACCAGTCAGCTAAAACAGCCTCTACTTCTATCTTGGGATGCTCAAGCCAGCTAACACCATTTAGCCGATTAGCGAACTAGCTAGGTTTATGCTTAGATAGGAGGGTTTAGTTTCTCTTAATGTGTGATGCTTCATTCATTAGTCTGTAAACTGTGATTGACTGCACAATCCAGTACAGTAGGTGGCGGCATGCACCTTTAACGTTTGTTTGCGGAACGCCGTAATAGTATAGAAGAAGAAGAAGAAGAAGAAGAAGAAGAAGAAGAAGAAGAAGAAGAACGAGAAGAAGAAGAAGAACGTGAGCATGCGCATTGTCGCAAATGCCGTTTGCGGTTGTGACTCCATTTATGCTGTATTTCGTGTTGTTTCCAAGCGGGAAGCAGTAGGCAGGTCAGCAACATCAACATAGTGGTCGGTTAGACAGCAGTCTGTTCGATTATAGACTTCGCTGGTAGGGGATCTACTAAAATAGGAATATGCCCCGAGAAATCATAACACTTCAACTTGGCCAATGTGGTAACCAAAGTATGGTGAAGTCTTTGCCTTTCTACAAATTATTAGCTAGTCAGCTAGCTAGCACACATACCTAACGTTAGCAACTGTATGCATAGCAATGCTAGCCAACAGCTAGGCTAAGGCTAGTAGTAAAATAACAACTACTGGACATGCACGTATCATGCCAGGATCATGTTTGGTGTTGTAACTAAATGCATCTTATTTCCTCTCTCTGTTGCAGTTGGTTTTGAGTTTTGGAAACAACTCTGTGCAGAGCATGGCATCAGTCCGGAGGGGATTGTGGAGGAGTTCGCCACAGAGGGCACTGACAGGAAGGATGTCTTCTTCTATCAGGTATACAACATCATTAGCTAGCTAGATAAGTAGGTCAGGTTCCTATCCCGGATATGGACCCATGGGGGGAGAGTGCATCTAGGCATTGCATCTTATCTCCTTGTTGTATCCTTCTCAACCGTATTGGAGAAGTTCCAAGGTCCTTCCCCTCAAACCGTCTTCTCCAATGTGTTTTGAGAAGGAAACGAGAAGCAAGGATGTGAGGAATCAATAAAATATTAATTGAGAAAGGGCGATAGACTAGAGGGAATCCTCTACTCTCTGTCTATTGGTCCTGATGTGGGCTAGGCAGGTTGCCAGATTTGGCTTCAAACCAAAGTACAGTACATGACAGTTATCCACTGACAACACAGACATGGCCATATGCGGTGCAAACGAATTAGACATGAAGCGTGCATCACGGACTGTACCATTATTCCCCACTAGATGGAGCAGTCTAATAAGTTATGGCAGTCAACATTCACCATGTTACTGTGATCAGGTCACCAGACTAATATTATTATTGTGTGTGCTTTGCTTTCTGTACATCAAGTACAAGTAAGCCTTACCTCTCTATATGATCCACAGGCAGACGATGAACACTACATCCCCCGTGCTGTTTTGTTGGATCTGGAGCCCAGGGTGATCCACTCCATCCTCAACTCCCCCTACGCCAACCTGTACAACCCAGAGAACATCTACCTGTCTGAGCACGGAGGAGGTGCAGGGAACAACTGGGCCAGCGGCTTCTCACAGGTGATTATATGGACCATGTTGTAGCTGGACCTAAGGCTAAAGGACAGGGTCCAAGTACAGAACAAAAGCTTCAGCCTTGAGGCGAATAATGCATATTTAGTAGAAGTTTGGCTATGTTATTATTATAAAAAAATTTTTTTGCAACTGTTATTTAGGTGAATGTAATCTGGAATAATGCATGACTTGTCGTTTGCAGGGTGAGAAAATCCATGAAGAGATCTTTGATATCATCGACAGAGAGGCGGACGGCAGCGATAGCTTGGAGGCAAGCCCACTCTTTCTCAGTCTCTGATTGGCCCATAGAACGTATGGGGTGAAAGCTGAGGTGTCAGCTGGCCTGAGTTTGGAAGCATTCCAACAATTCTCCATCTCATACACACACACTGCACTGACTGCATATCCTGCCTCACATGAGGAGAACTTTGGAAGGAGAAACTGAAAATGGGAGGAGATTATCCAGAGTGAAACACTTCCTGATTGCCTCCATATGTGACTGACTGACGTGTGAAACGAATATAGGTTTTTCTGTTCTTTTTTCCTCATTCCCTTCAGTTGTGCTGTGGTGGAAAGCATGCTTTCTTTGGCGATATAATGGGTAACTTAATAGAGAATACATGTAAAATGGGAGCCCACACATGTCATCTTAAAACTAGTAAATGCTCTGTTATTTCGAGCCTTTTCTAAAAACGTTTCTCAACTGCCAGCTGTAAGGTTGCCTCCCTTAAAACAACACAACTTTCCCCATGGAAGTCTGTGTAATTTCTGTTGCCCATACTCTTTATGACCCCACATTATTATTTAGTGTGTATGGACATGTGTGTTTGAGAGTGTGTGAGGTAGGGCAGGGTGTGGCATGCTGTGTTGGGTGGTAATAGCTGGATTGGAGTAGAAGGCAGGTATTACATGGCTGTCTAGGGGAGGGAGAGAGCCTATTTGTGGGGTGGGGCTGCCCTCCCACCTCCAGGCTGGGTGGAGAGTGGGAGGCAGAAACACGTGTCGTATATACTGGCACAGTACAATATATACAGCTACTTAACCTGATAGATGGAATCTAAAATGTAGGTATTTATCATGAGATTATACCAAAAAAGATTAAAATCCCACCTTTCTGGTAAAAATAGTTATACATTGCTGAGGTGTACTCACTTTTGAGGACACAAGCTCAAGTACATAGTAAAAATATAATGATAATATGAAATATGTTTTAGATTTAGTTGATATTCAACAAAAGTTGATGAATAGGGCTTGAAATGACTGATATGCTTTCTAAATATAGTAACAATCAAATTATAAAACAACTATAATATTTCACTTTCCTTTTAACTGTAAAATAGATCTGATAATATTTAGTGACAGTACAAAATAGTCACCATTTCATAGAACTGGTCAACGCAGAGACGACACTCAAATGCCTGCCGACTTCATTACAACTTCAGCTTTAAGCAGTGAGGACAAACTGATTTAGTCAGTCTGTGACCAAGAGAAAGTGTTTTGTTTCTACCAAGATAAAGTTGTTTCAATTCTACAAAATGCTTTTGTATTGTATTTTGATGTCGGGAGGTTTAAACCCCTGTGTGCACATCACAGTGAGATGAAACGCGCATCAATAGAAGTGTATGGGTGTCAGCTGTCAGGAAATATGCGAGCCGTAGTGACGCACTGAGCCAGAGGAAATGTATAATTTGTCTGGATAGGCCAAAAAATGGGAGACGTTTTAATCTTTTCACCCAAAGCAGTGGAATTAAGATGGTTTTGTTTCTCTGTTGCAGGGTTTTGTCCTGTGTCACTCCATCGCTGGGGGAACCGGGTCTGGGCTGGGATCCTACCTGCTGGAGAGGCTCAATGACAGGTCTGAAAACACACACACACACACAGGGAGGCTGAATTTCCACATGGAGATGAGGTGGTCTCTCTTTCTGTCTGACTGCTGTAATGTTAGTAGGCCTGTAATATATGGAGTAGAAACTCTCACCTAATTCTAACCATAATTGTTCCAGCCTCCATTAGAGAGATAATATTCTCTCCCTGGGGGAACCTTTAGTTTTCCACTGTTGTTGGACCTTTTTCTGTGGCCTGATGTGTGATCTTTTTTTTTCTTCTTCTGTGTGTGTGTGTGTGTGTGTTGGCCAGGTACCCTAAGAAGCTGGTGCAGACCTACTCTGTGTTCCCTAACCAGGATGAGATGAGCGACGTGGTGGTGCAGCCCTACAACTCACTGCTCACACTCAAGAGGCTCACCCAGAACGCAGACTGTGTGGTGAGCAAGAAATACACACACACATCTGCGGACACACACACTCACACACACTCTCATCTGTGCTTCTTGCCTTCGTCTGGCTACAGTGGTGTGGGGAATACACAAAAGGTTATTTCCTGGAATCAAATCCATGCACATAAAATTGTGTCGTTAAAATGTGATAAAAAAAGGGAAAAACAGGAGTAGACAAGACGTGCCAGTTCCACACTGTCCTTTTGTTGTTGAAAGTTACACAAACATCATGTCCAAAATGGTACTGTTTCTTCATCCCCAAAAACACCACAGGATGGGGACGGACAAGCCTCATCGCTTGCCCCTGTACCCCCAACCCCCCCCACTCTCAACATACTCAGTGTGGTGTCAAAAGTCATAAGTGTCACTCTGCCTCAGGCAAGCTCCATGGCCAAGTCCGCTCTTAGAGAGAGGGAGGAAGTTGAACTAGGAGCCACAGGACCTGTATAACATGAATAATTTTTTATGACCATTGCTGCCGGCCGGCAACTCGCTGGTGTGTATGACTAATAATGAGGCAGTGTTGGTGGACATTTACATCTCTGGATGATTACATCTTTGCTGCCTGGGATTGATGATTGGATTAGTTCCTGAGATGCTCTGACAGCCTAATAATGTTTCTCCTCTCCAATATCTACTTCCTCCTGCAGGAGTTTACATAAGGGCCTCTACTCAGGCTTATTGGGTTAGCCCCACAGCTAATAGAATCTATGTGGAGAAGAATTGGTTCCCCTGTTAGTGACGCACAGTGTGTGCCTCTCTGCTTCAATCCTCACACAGCAGCACACTGTCTACTCTGCTTTACCCATCAAGACTGACTGGAGGACTGGATCAAAGCCCACTGTTAACTAATCTCTACCACACAGCATCTCTCTCTTGACTCTTAGTTTCCCCTAATTCTAAAGTCAACCCCCCCCATTGATGTCTTTCTGTGGACATCTCAATCTTCTGACCTCACGTCTACACATCCCTCTCATTCTGTTTCTCTTTTTGACTTGTGTGTGTCAGGTGGTACTGGACAACACTGCTCTGAACCGCATCGCCACCGACAGGCTGCACATTCAGAACCCCTCCTTCTCCCAGATCAACCAGCTGGTGAGTGATTGACACCTGCCACTCAGGTGCAAGCTCCACCTCCTTCCCTAGTGGTGTTCTCAATCTCCTGGTTCTAGATCACTAGACTCCTGAGAGGAGAAAGTGTTTCTATACAGAGGTATTTTGATAGCCTGGTCCCAGATCTGTTTGTGGTGTATTGCCAAGTCGGCACAAACTGAACTGGGACCAGGCTACTGTTTTATAGCCTACTGACCGTAACCCAGAATTTATTAGACAAATATAGAGAGAGTGTATGCGTGAATATAGAGAGAGTGTATGCGTGAATATAGAGAGAGTGTATGCGTGAATATAGAGAGAGTGTATGCGTGAATATAGAGAGAGTGTATGCGTGAATATAGAGAGAGTGTATGCGTGAATGTAGAGAGAGTGTATGCGTGAATGTAGAGAGAGTGTATGCGTGAATGTAGAGAGAGTGTATGCGTGAATGTAGAGAGAGTGTATGCATCACACTGTTAGCCAGAATATCCTGAGGATTAAACAAACTAGTTAGACTAGTTAGACTAGTTACTCCTCACACTTTAACTGTCAAACTGGATCTCACACTCCCTAGAAATTATTGTTGAATGAACACCCAGTAGTTGTTAAAAAAAATATGTCAAATATGTCTATATCCCTAGGGCTGTGGCGGTCATGGAATTTAGATGACTGTAATCAGCCAGACAAATGACCGCGGACACAGTAATAACCGGTCAATTGTATACATTTTTACACATTTTCCCCTTTCCTCTGCTCCTGACTGTATGCGCTGCCATAGAAATATAATTAATAGAATGGGCGTCCCCATTCAAGTCAATGGTGGCGTAATTGGTGGACTGGCGGCTATTGCGAGTGTACCCATAGGAGCAAAGCAGGAAGTAAATGAAGGAAGTAAAAGCAGGAAATGTACCCATCAATAGGTGCTGTGATTTGTTGATTCAACTCAACTGACATTACAAAACATACATTCCATTGCATGAGCCACATCAGTTAACATAATTTGAATGAACATTCTACATTACCATGGAAATTATTGCATCACAATACCAGGCAGCGGATTGCAAGTGTACCCATGAGTTTACCAGTCAAATTGCCAGGGTTAGAGGTTCCAAACCTGTTCTATTCATTATATTTCTATGTGTGCTGCTGCTGTTGCAGGGAGGGGGGGCACTGTCTAGGCAACCAGAGACTATTTTGCTACAACACCTTGCTTGTTTCAGCAAGGAGCAACAACATTTCATCATGTTGTTAAGAGTCCATGTTACCGCAGAAACAGACTCCGCCTCACAAATGCCCGGCCATTCCGCCCTCAGTCAGCTGTTCATTCCCCCAATAAATAATATTTAAACGGTTATGCCGGTTATTTTCATGACTGTTTTCATCTATAACCGTCGTTTATACGGTTGTGCCAGACCTATATATCCCTCTCTAGCTAACATTCTAACCATACAATCTCATATAGCATTATTTTTTTACAGCAAATCAGCTCCAAGTGATACAAATGTTGGAAATTTGTTCCAAAGTATTCCCACGCATAATAGAGAGATATGTATATGTGATCGTATACAAATGTAAGCATGGTTTGAAATGATTGTTTTAGTCAAACATATCTGTTTGGGCTTCTTGCGGTCAATTTGCAGTCTACAAATGATTTGTAATTATGTTCCGGCCCCCTGACCATCCACTCAAGAAAAAATCGTCACGCGGCTGAATCTAGGTGATGATCCCTGTCATATAGGCTGCATTTCTTCTGACCAGAGTAATTATGAGTAATAATGACAACTAAAGGTTCTCTTTCTCTCCACAGGTTTCCACCATCATGTCAGCCAGCACAACCACCCTGCGTTACCCTGGATACATGAACAACGACCTGATTGGTCTGATCGCCTCTCTCATCCCCACGCCCCGCCTTCACTTCCTCATGACTGGCTACACACCGCTCACCACTGACCAATCGGTAAGTAGTTCTCAGTGACCGCGTAGTACATCATGGTACTTTCAAGACAACTGGGAACTCTGAAAAAAATCATGATTTCAGTGATCTTCAGGTTGGAAAGTCTGAGCCAGAGTTTCCGACTTGGAATTCCGAGTTGAATGACCTTTCCAAAAAAAATCCCAGTTTTCTTGAACGCACTGAAGTCGGAAGTGAGATTTACGAGTTTCCAGTTCCCAGTTGTTTTAAACTGGGCATCAATGCCTTTAGAATTAGTGTTACCGCAGCATTACTTGTAATAAGATATTATTAGGTGGAACTTGCGAAGCAAAAGTCCCAACTTTAAGTCTTCGTCATACTTCTTTTTCTTCTTCTTCTGCACGCTACTCCTCTTACAGTTTCTACATTTTTTTGTTTTTGTTTTTGTTAATCTTCATTCACTTTAATGGGACTGTTTTCAACATTCTAAAGCTCCCCATTGTGACATCATCACTTCCAATATTCATTGTAAACAATGCAACTTTTGACACAAATCAGCTATTTTGACCACTTTGCCAACAACTTAGACAAAAAGTTAGAGCGTAGACTAGAATGGTAAAGAAAATCTAAAATTCGAGACCTATCTCCTCTTTCACCGCTTAAGCTATTAACTCCAATCCAACGATGAGATGTTTAGACTGACCCTACTTAGATTGCTTGTCAAAAGATATTTGATACTATATATACTTTTTGAACTATAACCATTTTAAAAATGTGCATAAATTAACATGGGTTTGAATGAGAACCATAAGAATACAGAGGTTGCAATTCAAAGTGGTCCTGCTGCTTGGCCAATTTAAGCTACTACAACTAAAATAATTCCTAACCCTAACTATCCTATTCTTTTCAAAGCTTTATCAACTATAACTATACATATTTGCATAAAATAACTATCCAACAGTAACTATTGAACCGTTCAAGCTAGAGACACCAAACCAACTTTCACATGTTCAGACTATCCTACCTTTTAATTTACAGAATTTTCAACTATAACCAGTCAACAACATTGCTGCTGCAGACACTACCACTGCTATAACGTATTTCAAAAACATACATACTCTAAAACAAGCTAGCAAATACACCACATTTTCTTCAGGAAATGTACTTTTCAGATTTCACTGTTAGCCTAAAGAGTTTATTTATTAGAACTACAGCTAGCTATTAGTAGGTCTACATACAAATCTATTCTACGTAGTTATTCAACTACCATCAAAATACTTTTAAAGAGCTGTCATCACTAGATACACCATCGTATTTGTCTCCCCAAATAATAGCCTATAACGTTTTAATCATTACATCATCATTCAACTAAGATCAAACTTCATTTACACTGAACGTTTTACAAAAGTAAATTGTGCATCTATCTGAAACCCAGTTGCTTTGCTTTCCTAAGAGTGTTGTCCACATTATCCTGCATTTTATTCCATCTTCTGACAGAAGATCACTTTGTCTTGTCTTTCCTCTTCACACGCAACAACTGTAGTTTAGACATTTTTGTGATCTAACTGCCCCACAATCCAAAGTAATATGGGTGACATAGTAGTCTATCAAAGTAATCAGATCAATTATTTTATTACATTTAACTTTGACAATATGTAACTGCTTTGCTTTAAATAGTAAAGTAAACATTTTTTAAAACTACTACCACAAAAATACTTTTAAAGAGTTAAAGCAAGTCCCATCAATTGTACTTCATCTAGTTTAGCTTAATCTCTGTTCTTGAAAACACCGATCTTGACTGAGTTATCTGAGTATCTGCTGATTCATCTTCTTTTAAAAACATTTGGTGAACAAAGCATTCCTGTCATATATGAATATGCGTGCTTATACAGGCCCTCTCCTTTGTGTCTCTCCCAGGTGGCCAGTGTGAGGAAGACCACGGTGCTGGATGTGATGCGGAGGCTGCTGCAGCCCAAGAACGTCATGGTGTCCACAGGCAGGGACAGACAGACCAACCACTGCTACATTGCCATCCTCAACATCATCCAGGGAGAGGTGGACCCCACCCAGGTGTGTGCGTGTGTATATTTTGTGTGAGACTGAATGTGTGCTAGCGCAGTGTTTATTCTTTAATACGTTTTTTAAATCATAAAACGTTGTCTAATCAAAGTGAAGTCCTTAACTACGGATGATATTTTAAAAGTTCAGTATTTGTTCATGAGCTGATTCCTCTGCTTATTTTGGATGTTATAAAGGAGATGGCTGAGGACCAAGTGGATATTGAAATGGGCTTGTGGTGGTGTGTAAACATATTGGTCCAAACGTTTTAGCAATATCAATACTTTCCATAAGTTGATACAATCCTGTTTGTGTCAGTGCAGGTCCACAAGAGCCTGCAGAGGATCCGGGAGCGTAAGCTGGCCAGTTTCATCCCCTGGGGTCCAGCCAGCATCCAGGTGGCTTTGTCTAGGAAGTCCCCGTACCTACCTTCCGCCCACCGCGTCAGCGGCCTGATGATGGCCAATCACACCAGCATCTCCTGTGTAAGCTCCGCCCCTCATTCTCATTACAGGTTCTAAAGGTTGGCTACTAGGAGTAGGGTGCCTTGTGCAAAATTATTTTAAAAGAAGACAAAACTATAATACTTAGCTAACATTTCAATGGCAAAACACTTCATGGGTTGGTGATAAATGTAGAGTATTTTTGGTATCCTCCTAACCCACACAGTGAGACTGAGGGAGTGGGCAGGAAGTGACTAATATGAGGTATATGTTATGTATTTTTGCAATGTATTCACTGCTACAAGTTCACTGGATGCCCTTTCTCTTCTCTTCCTCCATTGCAGCTGTTCGAGCGGACTTGCAAGCAGTACGACAAACTGCGAAAGCGTGAGGCCTTCCTGGAGCAGTTCCGCAAGGAGGATATCTTCAAGGAAAACTTTGACGAGCTGGACAACTCCCGCGAGGTGGTGCAGCAGCTCATTGACGAGTACAGTGCTGCCACGCGGCCTGACTACATCTCCTGGGGAACTCAGGAGCAGTGAGGACAGACACCCCTTTCACATGACATGGGTCCCTCCCTCAGACACCCCTGTCACATGACATGGGTCTGGTCCCCCCCCTACAGTCTAACCAGGGAAAGATGGGGCTGCCCTGCCCTGCCCCATCCCTATGGAGAAAAGTGATAGAAGTTCATCCTTGCTGCTTTTCTTCCCTCTATTCTGTTCTTAAGCTCTGTTTGGGAGTTAAACCAACACTTCAATCTGTGTGCCTGTATCCAATCCCCACTGATGGTTATGAATAGTAGTGAATGACTAGTCTTCTGTCTCTCTCTCTCATGCAGGATTCCAAAACAACCCCTAGACACTTCATGGATAGTAGATCCGAAAGGATCAAATGGGTATCAGCTCCATCTGAATTTTCATCATATTGTGCCCAGTGGGTATGGGTTAGGGGTTGATTTGGAATTCTACATCACTATTTCTCTCTCCTCTCTTCCTGTTCTCGTGTTGCCGTCAGGAGAACTCATCGCCTTGTTTTGCTCTATTTTTATACTGTATAATAATACTCTGCTTTGGTGCTGTTCCCTTTGCAGTCACACAGACTAACACCAGCCTGAGAAACACTCAAGCGTCATTGAATGGTGACAGAATAAAATGCCTGGTGTGACTTTGTCTTCATACATTTCTGAAAGGTCTGTGTTATGACACCAGAGCCCATGATAATCAAGCTCTTACAGGATAGTCAAGTCAATAGGCCTCAGATCAGTTGCTGCTGTACCGTACGTACTTCCCAACACACACTTAAACCAAAATGGCTGTATCAAAGGTATGGCAATGGTCATTGTTATGATACAATTTGATCTATTACATTGTTATGGCAGAGGACAGGCTACTTATTTACTCTGGTGCCTGTGTGTAAATTAATACTTTCTCTTACTCAAAGTGCATCAAGAAGCTTGTTAAATTGCATAGCATCTACAGTTTCCCTTTTTTTGTAGCCATTCAAATGTATATACTGTTTCAGGATGAGCTTTGTGTTGTGAAATGATACAAAAATAAAATAATCTATGAGCATATTCTTCATTGTCATTGGTGTGTGAGATGTATGCTGCTGGTCATTTAAATGATTGTAATACTATTAGAATGAAAAGTGGTATTTGTTCATTACTGCATCATGAAGTACAATCACTGACATGCAGTCCTTAGAAGTTTAGTGTTTGAAGCAGGCATTTTCAGAATACTAAACTTTTCAAGGGTCTACAAAATAATGCTAGATAAAGCTTTACAACTCACCTGACGTGTCTGTGTGCCAATAACCCCCTCCCTCCCTCCATCAAATTCTACTACGCTACTTCAGGCCTCATTACCAGAGAGAAATGCAGGCTCACTCAGCGATGCCTGCTCGGTCAAGCAGGTCAAGTCCATTGTGTCAACCTGAGACGCTGACTTTTCAGAAGGAGAGATTTTAGAAATCTGTCTGGTTGCTGGTGCCAAAATCCACCCCTCTGCCAGGCAGCTCAGGTTGAGAACCTAACTATGGACTATAACTAGGGCATCAATGAGAGTGGCTTTGTTTTTCAGTGATTCTGAGCCTTAACACAATAACAAACAATATGGTACAATGGTGCTGCTTTTTAATTAATTACACAGTCTTTATAGTTTACTTATTGCACATCCAAGTTAGTTAAACAAACAATACTGCAATTGACTATACACACATTACATACAGAAGGTACCATGCAGCGTACAAACAAGTTTTAAACAAAGCGATCTTTAGTCGGACTCTGTCTTCCTTTTCATAGTTACGCGGAGGGAGGGAGCTCAGAGACAGTGAGCGTAGCTGCCTGCAGCTGCAGTATAAAAAGCGCCGGATTGACTTGACAGTGACTGCCTGCATATCGTATGGGCAGGAGGCAGGGCTGGCTATGCCATGGTGGGTCCTTCCTCCTGAGGAAGACCTCCAAGTCTGGCTGCCAGGTATATGGGGAGGCGGGTTAGGGAAAATAAAATCCCACCACAGCCTGGGTTTCTAACAGACTAATGTATTACAGCAGAACTAAAACGTATATTGGCCTAAATTATGTTGGGGTGTAACATTTGAGGTGCAACTTTCGAACGTGTATATTCTCTCAAAAAAAGCTTATAGCAGAACTTATCTTTGGTCCATGCTCAAACACGACTTTGGTTATTTGAATTAACTTGGACAAAGTCTACCAGCCGAGTAGTGGACACAGAAAGGCAATGTGCTGTGGTTCTGTGGCAATAAGGTAACTTAGGGCTCTATTCAATCTATATCTCTGAATTGTTACAGATTGCGCAATAGAAAGGTCATTTCCGATTGAGCCGACATATGCAGCGTTTACCGTGAATGCAGTCTCTGCTAATGCAGGAACATTGCCTTTAAATTTCAATCATGCTGTAATGCTGAACTTCCATGATACGGATTGAATAGAGCCCTTAAGCTATATAGGATCACATGGCTGATCAGTACAGTGACCTAATGGATCTAAATGAGAGACATTAATGGGATCATTTCAAAGCCATACAAAAAAACACCAAAATAGCTAGGTCCTCATTTAAGACATACAAAATGGATGAAATAAAAAACAACACACAATGTGTCACAAAGTGTGTACATAAATAATACTAAGAACGCTTCAATAGTCAGGACAGCATTGGTTCTGTATGTAGACAGCAGAGAAAAGACAGGGGTCAGCATTGTGGTTGTCATGGTCCATGTTACTGGCTGGGGGTTAGGTGAGTACATCAATGTGTGGATTTAAAACAGCAATCTAAATTTCATCCACACAGAATATGTTCCTCACTGAAACAGAGACTGGGAAATAACAGTTCCACCCTTAATTTGGAGGTACAGGCCTAGATATAAGATCAATATTGGATAAAATAACTATTAAAAATGAACAGACAGACATTTAAAATGCTCCTATCAAGTGTTAGCCAAGTGTTAGCCATAGTTTCATGTTGGGGTGATAGCTCAGACAAGCAGCAAGTTGACAAAGGGGGGAAATCAGAGCATTTGGTAGAAACAACAGACAAGTCATAGCCCAAGATCCTGTAGTTTCTGTTACACAGCATTAGGCTGGATCCTTTATAACATCTCGTCCAATCAAAGTGTCCCATCCTGTAGTCTCGTCCAATCAAAGTGTCCCATCCAGTAGTTTCTCCCACCCAGCTGACAATTCCAGCAGAAGGAGTTCTGTCCTGTACGTGTCCATGACAGCCAGAGTGACTTACTGAGCACCATCATCTGGTTCCAGTTCAAGTTCACACGGCTTGCTACATCAACAGTTCCAGGTAACGCAAGCCTGGCTGGGGTCTTATGAAAACGGACCCTTTCAGAGTGTGAGAGAGAGAGAGAGTGAAGGGGGAGGTGAAACTGTGGGTGTGAGTCAGTCCATCTGATTCCAACCCCTCCCCCCCTTTCTATTGCATGGGGGATATTCTAGGAAAGGCAGATAATCTTCTAGGAAAGGCAGAGCACCACATGTAGAACAACATAGCAGAGACATGTTCATAGCGCTCCCTAAAGCACTGTTTATCCTCTGCTCTGCTCCCTGTCTCTAGGTGAGCAGTAGAACTTGTTGGGGAATAGTATATGAACTCTTGTCTCTGGCAACAGTGTGTCTCTCCCTGAAGTATGGCTCTGTGAGTTCTAGGAGATAAGGAGCCACACCTTCGAGTCCCGTGCCTCACGTTGTCGGGGTGCTGGTTCTCCCATGTGAGAACAGAGGTTGTGTGGCAGGATGGGGGAGGTGGAAGGGAGGTGGGGGGGTGGTGACACCTCATCAGCACCCACATTGGTTTCTGTGGGTTTCTAGCCTCACTTACAAAACAGGCTCCTCCCCTCCCCTTCTCGCTCCTTCAGTTGGAAAGCTCAGCGTGGTTTATTTTCACGGATGAGGAGTAAAAACAGCCCTCTCTTTGTTTTGGCTGCGGTGCTGTTCCCAATGGAGGTGGTGGAGGAAGCAGGCGCAGGGTCCGCTAGGCTGGGGCTGGGCTCCGAGGGGGCTGCGTGTGAGCTGAGGACAGGGGGAAGGGGCGCTCCTCACACGGGGTGCGAGGGAAGCTCCAGCAGGGTGGGGGTGGGTGTCGGGGGGAGGTGGTGGAAGCCCACCTCGATGGCAGTGCCCTCTGTGATGCTCACCACGTCGTCGCCCCTCCCACGCTGGCGACGGATGGCACTGAAATAGGCATTCATCAGCTGCATGATCTCAGTCAGCTGTGACAGAGAGAGAACAGAGGGAGGGGGAAGAGAGAGAGAACAGAGAAAGGTGGAGAGAGAACAGAACGAGAGAGAAAGACAGAACAGAAAGAGAGAGAGAGAACAAGGAGAGAGAGAGAAAGAGAACAGGAGAGAGAGAGAGAGAACAGAAGGAGAGAGAGAACAGAATGAGAGAGAGAGAGAGAAAGAGAGAACAGAGAGTCAGACTGGTGACAGTGTGAGGAGTGGCTTTCTCAATGTCTGTGTCTGGCACCATCACAGGAGAGAGGGGAGGGAGGGGAGAGATGATGTCATCCAGCTGCTGCTGGAACAGACACAATCCTCCAGGGATGGTCAGAGCGTGATGTGCCTTGGCACATTTTGCAGCAGCACAGGCACTCACACCACTGGACTGAACTTCATTAAGACACAACCCTAACAACAAGAAAAGCAGATGGGTATTGCATTTCAACATATTATGTCTGTGTTTCAGCTGGGTTTTATATCTGTCCTGAAGGTCACAGCAAGATATTGCATTAGCTCATGATCGTATGTTGTTGTGTTGGCCACCGGGTCCTAACCTCAATTTACCCAACTACCATCAGTCCATATCTGGCCTTCCCTCTAACACTATGTGACCTCTGGCCATAACCTTTGCCCTCACTTCAACACGACCCCAGTCCAGTTGTCTGCACCAATTTTAACCCTTCCTTCAGCTGCTAACCTTGCCTTAACCGTTGACTCCTAGCTTAACCATATCCCCCTTCAAACCAGCTCCTGTTGAACTCCCTGCCCAATCCACTCAAATCCTCTACGTTTATGACAGAGCAATGTGAGCCCCATAGTTCAGAAAAGCATCACCCTCCTTTAGCTGGCCTATAATAAAAGCCACTCTTGTGCCCCGTGAGAGAGAGATCACAGAGAGGGCTTTGTTCCGCGTGGGAAGATGCAAGCAAATCTGCCGGATCAACGGATGATTTGTTCTCACCGAAAAAAAAGAATTAGCTGTTTAGGGAAATTTCCAGGTTTCTGGGAAACGTTTTGGGCTAATATTTTAGTCTAACCACTGCAAAGAAAAAACTCAGCCTGGTTGCTATTTAATAACAGGAAGTAAGACTCTTGGTGGTTGATTCTGGTGGCAGAGAGAGGCAGGCTGTGAACTCTCATTTAAGTCGCGATTAATTACTGTTTTTGCACGTGGGTCAGGGAGTTGTGGGTGGAATAATATCATGAGCAGGCAGCTGTTTCAATGACTGTGCACAACGCGTCACCGTGATAAGGAATAGAGGACATTCAGCCCAATAAGACATACAGCTCACTGCTGTATGCAGCCCAAATGAGGAGAAGAACTGGAGTTAATCAAATACCTTTTCAGGTTTAATTCCACCTACAGACTGCTATGTGTCTATGAATGATAGATGTACAGTGAGGGAAAAAAGTATTTGATCCCCTGCTGATTTTGTACGTTTGCCCACTGACAAAGAAATGATCAGTCTATAATTTTAATGGTAGGTTTTTTTGAACAGTGAGAGACAGAATAACAACAAAAATATCCAGAAAAACGCATGTCAAAAATTGTATAAATTGATTTGCATTTTAATGAGGGAAATAAGTATTTGACCCCCTCTCAATCAGAAAGATTTCTGGCTCCCAGGTGTCTTTTATACTGGTAACGAGCTGAGATTAGGAGCACACTCTTAAAGGGAGTGCTCCTAATCTCAGCTTGTTACCTGTATAAAAGACACCTGTCCACAGAAGCAATCAATCAATCAGATTCCAAACTCTCCACCATGGCCAAGACCAAAAAGCTCTCCAAGGATGTCAGGGACAAGATTGTAGACCTACACAAGGCTGGAATGGGCTACAAGACCATCGCCAAGCAGCTTGGTGAGAAGGTGCGATTATTCGCAAATGGAAGAAACACAAAAGAACTGTCAATCTCCCTCGGCCTGGGGCTCCATGCAAGATCTCGCATGAGGAATCAGCCCAGAACTACACGGAAGGATCTTGTCAATGATCTCAAGGCAGCTGGGACCATAGTCACCAAGAAAACAATTGGTAACACACTACACGTGAAGGACTGAAATCCTGCAGCGCCCGCAAGGTCCCCCTGCTCAAGAAAGCACATATACAGGGCCGTCTGAAGTTTGCCAATGAGCATCTGAATGATTCAGAGGAGAACTGGGTGAAAGTGTTGTGGTCAGATGAGACCAAAATTTAGCACTTTGGCATCAACTCAACTCGCCGTGTTTGGAGGAGGAGGAATGCTGCCTATGACCCCAAGAACACCATCCCCACCGTCAAACATGGAGGTGGAAACATTATGCTTTGGGGGTGATTTTCTGCTAAGGGGACAGGACAACTTCACCGCATCAAATGACGATGGACCGGGCCATGTACCGTCAAATCTTGGGTGAGAACCTCCTTCCCTCAGCCAGGGCATTGAAAATGGGTCGTGGATGGGTATTCCAACATGACAACGACCCAAAACACACGGCCAAGGCAACAAAGGAGTGGCTCAAGAAGAAGCACATTAAGGTCCTGGAGTGGCCTAGCCAGTCTCCAGACCTTAATCCCATAGAAAATCTGTGGAGGGAGCTGAAGGTTCGAGTTGCCAAACGTCAGCCTCGAAACCTTAATGACTTGGAGAAGATCTACAAAGAGGAGTGGGACATATATATAATATAATTATTGTAAAATTAACTCTGTCCATAAGGTGTAGATAGTAAGTATAGACCGGAAGTAGAGGCCTGAGCATTGTTGTTCACTAATTTACTCCAAGTAGGGAAAGGATGGTGGGGTTGAAAAGTAATAAAGGGGAGTATATATATATATTTAAAAAAACATGGGGGATTGGAAGTGATGCAGACAATTACATTGATAGAAGATATAAATATATCTGCAATATTAAGCTGATCCACCCCCCCCCCCCAAAATAAAAATAGAAATAAAACAAACAAAAATAAAAAAGAGGAGTGGGACAAAATCCCTCCTGAGATGTGTGCAAACCTGGTGGCCAACTACAAGAAACGTCTGACCTCTGTGATTGCCAACGGGTTTTGCCACTAAGTACTAAGTATGGGTGGTCCTCTGTAGCTCAATTGGTAGAGCATGGCGCTTGTAACGCCAGGGTAGTGGGTTCGATGCCCGGGACCACCCACACGTAAAAATGTATGCACACATGACTGTAAGTCGCTTTGGATAAAAGCGTCTGCTAAATGGCATATTATTATTATTATTATTATAAGTCATGTTTTGCAGAGGGGTCAAATACTTATTTCCCTCATTAAAATGCAAATCAATTTATAATATTTTTGACATGCGTTTTTCTGGATTTTTGTTGTTGTTATTCTGTCTCTCACTGTTCAAATAAACTTACCATTAAAATTATAGACTGATAATTTCTTTGTCAGTGGGCAAACGTACAAAATCAGCAGGGGATCAAATACTTTTTTCCCTCACTGTATCATGTGTACACACAATGCCTCCTACTATGAGCTTTATTCACCCACCTTGGTGGTTTCAAACAGCAGGTCTCGGTCGCCGGCGGTGATTTTGAAGGTGTTGCTGTCGGAGACGCCGTAGGAGCAGATCTGTCCGTAGGGGAAGGACTCCAGAGCGTCTGCCTCACCCTGCCTGTACAGAGACACACACGTCGCTGCCACACCCAGCCACAGCTTCTGAGAGAAACTACCTGTCGAACTCTGGAGAGAAAGAGAGACGGAGACATAAAGAGATAGAGAGAGGGGGAGGGAGAGAGCGAGACAAAGAGAGAGGGAGAGTAAGAGTGAGTTAGAGAGAGAGAGAGAGAGAGAGAGAGAGAGAGAGAGAGAGAGAGAGAGAGAGAGAGAGGGGGGGGGGAGACGTCAGTACTATAATCTCTCTTTACATTAAACTCACTTATCTGTGCAGACAGAGAATGGAGATGTACTCACAATATAGAAGTCCACCTCATAGAGGGTGCAGCCAAAGCCAGACCACTGGCGTGCGATGGTGAGGTAGGCAGCCATACTGTCCCTCCTGCTGTACCCAGCCAGGCCCTTCCAGCACTCCACAATGGTGCTCATGATGGCTGCAGCCTCCTCCTTCAGACGGCTGCGTAGCCGCAAGTCCTGCTCCACCTTCTGCTTGTGGGCTGCAGTGGCCGTATGGTTCCACAACGCCCCTCCCAGGAGACCCCCGGGGAAGCGCTGGGGCGGGGGGCAGCCCTGGGCCGGGGGCTGGGTGGCGGGGAGGAGGGCAGGGGGGGCACAGGGGGGCACGAGGAGCCGGGCCTCCACCATGTGGCTGGGGAAGAGCTCGTCCAGAGGGGGGCAGGGGGAGTGGGTGCTGAAGTCCCCAATCACAGACTGAAGCCGCAGGGCAGCCAGGGTCTGGAGGTCCTCCTCACAGGCTGGGAGCTGACCTCGCACCACCATCTCATGGCACTGCAGGGAGAGAGAGAGGGGGAGAGAAGAAGAGAGACATAGAGGAGGATAGAGAAAGAGAGCATGAGTGAGATTGAGGAAAATGAAGATGGAACGAAAGAGGGGAGGGGATTTTGTTTTAAAGAGAGAGAAAAAGAAAGGGGTAAAGAGATGGGGACAATGTGTCAGTAACGCTCTCCCTCCATCCATCATAGTTGTACCCCACCCTGTTTTACTCAGGCCCATAACTCTTTTATAACTCTCCTCAGGAAGAATGTACTAATAGACTCAGCCCTGCCTGGTTGGGCCCGGCCTGGGCTCTCAGCATTGCAGCCAATTGCCTTACTCATGTTTTTCAAGCTTTGTGTTTAATTACTATTGTGGATTGCAAGACTTTAACGGCTGTTAAGAAAAACCTAATAATGCAGTGAAATACTAGGAATGAGTCACTGGTCAAAGCTATTAAAATGTCTCCTTATCATTATTGGAACAGCCACTAATGTCTAATTTAACATTGACAATAACATTGGAAATAGAGGCGCCCAACTCTCCCTCACCCCCCTCTCTTTCGCTCTCTCTCTCTGTGAGGTTTGTTACCTGTTCAAAGAGGAAGAGGTACTCGATGCTGTCGACAGATATGGCGTCAGCATCCAGAAGGCAGTAGAGTTTGAAGCAGAGCCTCCACTGGGAGTCTGAGTCTGGCTCTTTGGCAGACAGGCTGGGGGGAGGAGAGAGAGAGAGAGAGAGAGAGAGAGAGAGAGAGAGAGAGAGAGAGAGAGAGAGAGAGAGAGAGAGAGAGAGAGAGAGAGAGAGAGAGGAGGAGCACATGGGGTTAGCAGGGGGTCACGGGTGGGAAATAACACATGTGAGAAATGATACACACGTACACACAGACGAGCATGTACACACAGACGAGCATGCACGCACACACATGCATGCACACATGCATGCATGAGAACTCCCCAACTGAATGTCCCACCACCCCATCCCTTCCTGTCTGTGACATCACCCACCATGTGCTCCAGCGAATGATGACTAACAGCGACTAGCTGCATTGGGTATGTTTACCCTGTCACTCTAGCTCTGTAGACTGTAGACACACACCTCTTAGAACAACACAGACCTTTTATTCCTGCTGAATTCACTCCTTATCTGCAACACTGAGACTTTGCCTTACACAAGCAAATGACATCGGTGTCCCATTGAGTGTACAGTGGCTGCCCTGACTGCAGATAGACAGACATGGTGACACAAGCCCACTACTTTCCCAGCCTGGTTTCTGTGTGTGTTTGACAAATGAGACAGCAAGGTCAGCAGTTATCAGGGACTTGGTTAACCTACAGCATGAGAGCTGGACCACAGGAGAATAAAAACACAAACTACACTATCTATCTGTAGAAACTATGAGAATAAAAAGGTTCAGAACTTTTGTGGTAGGGTTAGGGGAAAGTAATAAAGTAAAACATATTGTAAAAAATATATATGGGGGATTGGAAATTATTTAGACAATTACATTGATAGAACCCACAATCTATCTGCAATATTAAAGCTGATCTACCCCCTAGAAAAAAGAAGATTCAGATTCCTGTCTGTTGTTCTACAGAACATAGCTTGGATTCTTGGCACATACAATATATGGGTTCTCATTAAATTCCTGAGTAGGTGAACTTTTCTAACCTCGTAATGATGTTTGTCTGTGTTATGTCTGTCTGTGTCTATGTTTATGTCTGCGCAATATTTACTTTTCAAACCTGGTGAGGATGTCAGCGATGATGGTGTTGCCCCCTACAGGTCTCTCCCAGTGGGCGTTCTGCTCAAACAGGGAAAACGTGTTTCTGCTCTCCTTCAGACCCAGCTTCTCCAACATCCTCCTCACCACCTAGCAGAGGAGAGAGAGAGAGAGAGAGAGAGTGGTTATTTTTACCTTTGGTTATTGTTGTTACTGTTGTCCTGTTGACAATATTGATTATTATTATTTAAATTATGTTAATATTGTAAATATCCAAAGTAAGCTTTGGAAATATGTACATTGTTACGTCATGCCAATAAAGCAAATTGAATTGAGAGAGTCTTGAGGGGTACACTGACAGGCAGTTCCCAACATGCTGGGTCTGGTAGGTAGTAGGGACCACACTTTACAGTGCAAGTCTCCACAAAGGTCAACTAGAGAGGAGATGATTGGAGAGAGTGTTCATAGATCTTGGTAGAGACAGAGACAGAGACAGAGACAGAGACAGAGACAGAGAGAGAGAGAGAGAGAGAGAGAGAGAGAGAGAGAGAGAGAGAGAGAGAGAGAGAGAGAGAGAGAGAGAGAGAGAGAGAGAGAGAGAGAGAGAGAGAGAGAGAGAGAGAGAGAGAGAGAGAGAGAGAGAGAGAGAGAGAGAGAGAGAGAGAGAGAGAGAGAGATCATAGAGTCCCGTGTAGCTCAGTTGGTAGAGCATGGCGTTTGCAATGCCAGGGTTGTGGGTTCGATTCCCACGGGGGGCCAGTATGAAAATGTATGCACTCACTCACTGTAAGTCGCTCTGGATAAGAGCGTCTGCTAAATGACTAAAATGTAAAATAGAGAGGTCCCCCCTCACCTCGTTGGCGGTGGTGTGTGAGCTGATGTGGAGCTGACAGGAGCCTGGTCCTGGGTAGTGAACTGAACACAGCATCTCATGTCTCCCCATCAGCACCTGGATCTCCTCCCAGGAGGGAACACACTCCCGACACCGCGTCTTCTCCAGAGCCTCCCCGATGAAAGACGCATAGTTATCCATCTCCGAGTCCGGACACTGGCTCTGGATCCTGGACCACAGGAGGGGAGAGAGGAGACACGGGAGTGAGCAGGGTGAGTGTGCGTATGACTAAATGAAGCTACACTACATTTAAAAGGGCAAACTGAAGTATGTCAGTGATTCTAATATTGATCATGCGAGGCCTGTAAACCGTTATGTTATTATAACTGGATTTGCGTCATCCTTTTGGTTCAACACAAGCCTTCTTTATTTTCTTTCAAGTTGGCAATACTGAGAAGTCAATGAGGCGAGGAATGACAAATGTTCTCACTTTAGCTCTCAGAGACTTAAAAGGCTCTCCTTCCCTCCATCCTTCAAAGAGAATGTAAAAAGGGAAAGAAAACATGTTTGACTTTCAGCAGCGCTCTTTACAGGAAAAGGTGTTTCCGCTCATGTGAACCAGAGTGACCTGCCGCTTCCTCCAGGGAAGGTGAGGGGAGGGGATCCACCCTCAATGGGCCCAAAAGCTCCAACACGTGCAAGAATGTCAGAGGTGCGAAAGGTGACCTGACAGAGCCATGAGCTCACCCCAGCACAAACAAGGAACGGTAGAAGTTGGGGAAGGAAGCAATTATACTACAGTGTCCATCCCAAAATAAACAGCACTGAGAACAGAGGAGAGCTGGAGAGAGAAACGGGGCGAATGAGAGGAGACTCAGACACTCCAGACAGCTAGATGGAGAGAGAGAGAGAGAGAGAGAGAGAGAGAGAGAGAGAGAGAGAGAGAGAGAGAGAGAGAGAGAGAGAGAGAGAGAGAGAGAGAGAGAGAGAGAGAGAGAGAGAGAGAGGCCTCTCACTCCCCTCTCTGTTCCTCTGTCTCATTACGGGGCACAGGGTGGGTTTTGTCCTGCTGCTCAAACATAATTAGGAATGTTCCACTGAGGGAGACTGTGCTGTGTGATCCCTTTCCGTCTGGCCCAACCTCCTCTCCTCCACCCACACAGGACTCATGCCGACCCTTCTCCGACTGGGGACATTCCCTGGGGGTTTCTCAGGGCACCATGGGGGTAGAGGGGGTGGAGGGGAGGGGGGGGGCTCAGTCTCTGGGCCCTCTGCCCAGTGTGCAGCTCCAGTTCTGTCCAGCTGTGGGGTCAGCCTCAACACTCTCTCACAGAGGCCTCAGGAAAACACAGAGCCTATCTCTTTATAGCACCGCTGCTGCATAACCCGCCACCTTGTTTTTAGGCTGACCCTGGAGGCTAGCCAGCTAGCTATACTGTGAAAAGTATAACCGCCATACTCACCCATGCCATGCCAAACATACATACAACCCCTACTGTGAGACACAGTGTGTCCTAGCTCTGAGTGGTGGATGCCTCAGTGTGCTATATATTGCAACTGTTCCATTAGCTTTGGCCTGATACTGAGTAGCAATGTAAACATGGGCATCATATATAATGCTTTATGACTTGCTGTCCAACAGAGGTTTTCAGCCAAAGATTAGCACTGTTAATATAGCTTAGCATGTGGCTAATTCAGAGCTGCAAATCCACTCCTAAAACACTGGATCTGTCTGGGGTAATGCAGTAACAATGTGAGGGCATATCACACTACTATATCTAACTGGTGGTTAGCAGGCTTGGCGCCTGTCTCCTGTCTGCTCCCACGGTTGGTTCCCCTGCTACTGGCACCCTTCTGGCCCAAAGCCTGACCCCCATTTTCACCCCTCACCTCTCAAATCATTTCTTTGACAGGGTACAAACGCACCTGTCAACACCAACGTTTTCTATTGATGACTTAAAGTTTTCCGGATGAGTAGGTAGAGGAAGAATGACATGTCCTGTTGAGAGTGTAGTGTTATATGTTGTGTGTGTCACCTCTTGAGGTGGAAGCGCAGGTATTTGAGCACGGCGGGGCCGGGCAGGAAGGTGCAACTCATGCAGGTGAGGAGCTGCCAGTAGCGGAGGTGTGCGGCGGTGTGGGGCTGCGGCGTGCAGCTGGTCTGCTTCACTAGTTGGCAGTAGACCTCATCCCGGAGCGGCCGCAGGTCCAGACAGGTCTGGAGCACGCCTTGGATCAGAGCCACCGGGTCCCGCGCAGACTCCAGCTGCTGCAAACAGTTGAAGAGCTTCACCGCTTCCTCCCGCACAGTGGCGTAGCCCTTACCACTGTGGTCTGGGGGGGGAAGAGGGGAGACGTAGAGAGAGAGTCAGTACCAGTCTCCTAGTATTAGGAATTAGACCAGACTAGACCAGTCAGCATGGTTGAGAATAGATGATACTCTCTTTGTGATGTCTCGTGGTGGAACAACTAAGCTTTAGTGGCCGTCTCTCATCATTCCTCACTGGCCTTGACTTGGCACGCAGGCAGGTAGGTATTACAGTTGACTAACTCAATGCTAAGTCTATATGTGAGTCTATTACAGTGTATGATTACTGGGCATGTCAATGAGCATGTGACAGCATTACTTATATGTGAGTGGGTGTGTGTCACTACTAATGTTTTATTGTAGAGTTTACAGGCATAGAACTGAATGCAGGTACTGGTAGTAGTATGGTAGTAGTATGGTAGTAGTATGGTAGTAGTATGGTAGTAGTATGGTAGTAGTATGGTAGTAGTACTTACAGGTGTGTTCCAGGCTGCCGTAAGGGAAGGGCAGCAGGGGGGCATACAGGGGGCTCTGGGTGTACTTCAGGATGGGGTTGTGCTGGTAGATATTATCCACCACCTCAGGGTTAAACTTGTTCTCCTGGAGAAGAAAGACAGAGAGACAAACAGACAGAGTTAGAGAGAGACAGAGTGACAGATGAGCTGCCTTGACCTTCCAGCTGACCGTGAGCTATGAGAGAGGGTGTGTTGGGTAACAGGGGTGACTGGGGTCAGTCGGAGTCAGGCCATGGAGCAGGAGAACAGCAATGACCGCTTTTAAACACCTGGTGACCCAACAAACCACACCGCCATAACTGTCACTTTTTCTGTTGTTTCACTACATTGCCTATGTGGTATCTCGCTACAGATGCTACTCTCATTGGCAGAAACACATTTTATATTACATTTTAGTCATTTAGCAGACGCTCTTATCCAGAGCGACTTACAGGAGCAATTAGGGTTAAGTGCCTTGCTCAAGGGCACAGACAGATTTTTCACCTAGTCAGCTCGAGGATTCGAACCAGCGACCTTTCGGTTACTGGCCCAACCTCTTAACCAATAGGTTACTTGCCGCCCTACACAGACGGCATCCACTACCGCAATCCCTGCCTGCACCTGTTGACCATTAGTAACGTTGCCACTGCTCTCCCTCTCTCCCTCCCCCAATTCACCCTCCTTTGTGGGGCAAAGTTGACACATTCCTCTGAAATGTTTTTGTCTATCTGAACTGGGACGATGTGGAACACTGGACAGACACATACAGCCTACATACACAACACATTACCATAGGTTTACATACAGTGCCTGTACAGTGCTCCACACTGGGACACACATTGCAGTCTATGTAGAGGACGTAAGAAGACACAACGGGATTCATTTATAATCTACAGGATTCAGACAGAACATCCATCCTCATTATCTCCTAAAAATGGACATGTTCCCTTGTCCTTCTCACTCTCCCCCCCCTCCCTCCCTCCCTCTGTCCCTCTTTCACACGCGACACAGACTGGAGGTCCAAGGCTGAAACGGTCATCTCTCTTCACCTCCATGTCTGGTGGGACACACATCTACACTCAGAGAAGCACTTCTCTCACACAAAGAGCTCCTCTGTTTTTTCTCTCTCTCTCTCTCTCTCTCTCTCTCTCTCTCTCTCTCTCTCTCTCTCTCTCTCTCTCTCTCTCTCTCTCTCTCTCTCTCTCTCTCTCTCTCTCTCTCTCTCTCTCTCTCTCTCTCTCTCTCTCTCTCTCTCTCTCTGTCTGTCTGTCTGTCTGTCTGTCTGTCTGTCTGTCTGTTCAGCCTTCAGTGGGACTGGCTAGGCTTAGTGTTAAGTGTGAGAAAGAGTGTTAGAAGGAGTGGAGGAGGATTGGAAAGGGGGAGGAGGAGAGGACAGGGGCAACTCTTTAAAAAGCAGGCCCCTCTCTACCTCCTCCCATGACCCCGGCCTCCCGTTGGCTGAGCAGTGCAGATGGAGGGAGACAGATTAAACTCTCTAGACCAGATTACAGACTCTTGCTGTGAGATTAGGGACCCTCACTTCTCTACAAATATGGGTGTCCCTCTCATATGCACGCACAACACTCTCTACAACCCAGCAGGAGGGTGCTGGGAATAGGTGAGGGGAAACACACACATGCATGCATTCACATGCACACACACACACACACAATGGGCTACTTTAAACACCTTCTCACGTGATAAGAATAGTATAAAGTAATCCTTCTACTCCCCCACCCGCCCATAAAAAAAAGAAAAAAAAGTGGTTGTCCCACTGGCTATCATAAGTTGAATGCACCAATTTGTAAGTCGCTCTGGATAAGAGCGTCTGCTATGTAAATGTAAATAAGAGGCCAGACTGAAGTCAAGTGGTCGAAGGGTACATTTACAAGAATACACACACTGGGTACAAAACACAAACACAACAACACACAAACTCAGAATAGCAAACAAGCATAGACTTAACACGACTTGGTGAATTCCAAAGTGATGGCAGAGCGTGGTCTGGATTTTTCTCTTAGACTTTGTCTTAGTGTTGAATGCAATCATACTTTAAAAATAGAAGAACTTGCTGTGTCTCATTCAACTGTTAAGTAAGGCATGTTTCTGTGGACACGTACACTCCCCTGGACCAGGTCCAAATATGACGCTTTGCCTTGCACAACCTCGTCTTCCACCCTTTTACCTCTAAAAATGACACGTTCCTTAAAATAGGGCAGAACAAGTCTTCCAGTGGAACTTTTATGGGGTGCCTCCTCTCCCCTAACAGCTTGGTGGAATAAGGTAATTCCCTGGAGGCAGCAGCAACAACAATTGGAGGACACTTTGGACTCGCGGCCCAGTGTGGTCGCGCGGTTGCCGTGGTGACAGAGCGGAGGTATATTGTCCGTTGTGTCGCTGCTGTCTGTGTATGGTGACCCTTGTCATCGGCAGTTTGGCAGTGGTCTGGTCTGGGGCAGGCAGCGAGATGGCGTGAAGCAGTGTGTGTGTGTTTCTCACCTCGATGTCTCGGATCAGGAGCTGAGTGGGCGTCTCCACGGGGGCTTTGGTGTCGATGACCTTCTGGACAGCGCAGGCCCAGTGCACAGCCTCGTTGAAGTGCTTGGTGTACAACCTGTAGCAGTGCTTACGCCCATACACTGTGATGCTCCAGTAGCCTGAACACACACAGGCACAGGGAAGTCAGTCATCAGTGTATCGTGCAATGAAAGCATGAGTAAACATGAAAAAACTGAAACTGAACTTTCAAAGAACAATATAGCTATAGAGAGCAGAATCCAAGGCCTATACTTATGTAATAAATGTGGTTTCAGAAAATAAGGAAGCCTGCTCCACTCTCTCTCTCATGTGGTCTGGACATGGGACACTCCACATATCCTGCTCACTCACTTCTTCTCTGGGTTTTACTGAGGTCAGCGGTCATCCCGAGAGGGGCTCCCAACTTTATTAGCCACTAAGCCCAACCAAAACACAGTGACTACAACCAAGTCAGGACAGAAGGGAAGTGCTAAGGCTTCGGTGTGTGTGTCCTCTCCTGGCACAACAACCTGGCCTCCTGTAAGAACAGAGAAAGCCCTCTCTCTAACTGTACTAGACATGCTATAGGCAGTGTGGACCCCCAGGCCAATCATACCCTGAGTTTGTTACCATGTGATCTCCTGCTAGCTACGTGACTTGGCATACTGATTTGCTTTTGTTTAGCCAAGTGAGGCTAAAGTGTGTGTGTTTGTGTGTGTTTGACCCCATTCACTGCTATTTCACAAGTGAACATATGACAGATAGAGAGGTGGAAGGAGATATTGGGTCTAAAAGGGAAACTAGTATTGTATGGTAAGGAGACAAGGTGGAAGCCGTTAGGTCCATACCACTCTGCTGGGACAGATTTACTCAGCAAAACAGTACACACTTCTCTGCAGGAAAGTCCCATAGCAGATTTAGGGGAATGTTTGGGTTAGGTATTTTTTCTCCTGGATGTTTTAAGTGGTTGACTAAAGTCAGCAGGCGAAGGTACAATCCCCTCCATACAGACACAGAGGGCCCTGTGTGTCCGCGCGTATATCGTGGGTGATTAACAGAAAAACTCCTAGTCCGAGTCATCCCCCCCTCTCTCTCTCTTCACACAACAATAGCCTTTCACCTGTATTTCCTCTCCGATTCCTGTCATTCAGGGTGTTACATGGTAAAGGCCCATTCTGGTGCTTATGACTCAAAGCAGAGGGTTCCAGACAAACCCAAGTTGTGGAGAGAAAAGTGGACTGGGATTTCCAGACTTCCTCTGGGTGTACTGGGCTCACAGGAACTGAGAGGAGACCGTAAATCCTCACATTACGACCGCTTTGAGATCTTTACCAATATTTGATAATTGAACCGCATAAGGATAGGGGACCAATATGGGAGTCATTATGTGGGGCTTAGTTATCCAAACAGGGAATTTGGGATGGCATGGAGTTGGTGTGTATGAATCAGAGAGAGAGAGAGAGAGAGAGAGAGAGAGAGAGAGAGAGAGAGAGAGAGAGAGAGAGAGAGAGAGAGAGAGAGAGAGAGAGAGAGAGAGAGAGAGAGAGAGAGAGAGAGAGAGAGAGAGAGAGAGAGAGAGAGAGAGAGAGAGAGAGAGAGAGAGAGAGAGAGAGAGAGAGAGAGAGAGAGAGAGAGAGAGAGAGAGAGAGAGAGAGAGAGAGAGAGAGAGAGAGAGAGCATGCATGTGTCTGTCTGTGTGTATGTGTGTTCATGCTCATGTGTCAGTGTGTGCGTGTGTGAGTGGCACTCACCCGTCTCCTTGAAGGTCTGTTTGTCTGGCCAGATGACAGAGCAGAGGTTGGTGAGTACCAGTGTTCCCAGTCTGCGGGCTCCTCTCTCTGAGCTGCTGTAGTAGTCTAAGGAGTCCTGGCTCAGTACAAACCAGTAGCACCGCTGCTTGATCCAGCTTCCACGCACCTCCCGGAACAGCCAGCCTACACACACACAAAGAAAGGGGACATTTCTTGGATATTACATGACTAGGTTCCCACACAGTTGACATCAGAACATGATTATTTCAATGTGTGAACGTGTGTGAGAAAGAAAGATGTTATCAAAAAGGTAGCCGAATAATAAAAAAAGATCTGCAAACGATAGAGAGAGAGAGAGTGTGTGTGTATGTGTGTGTGTGTCTTATTGGGTTGAATTTAAGGGTTAATTAGGCTGGGCTGAAAATAATCACTAAGAGGTTGAACCCATCTGACATCAAATATGTCTATAACATGCAGAACAGGTTAAAAATAACGGCAGCTAATGGTATAGTCAGACATTAAGGCCTGTGTGCCTGCCACCAGGATAATTACAGCTGTAGGAAAGACTGAAGGAAGAAAGCCGGGAGGTTAGAGAACAGTCGCTGGTGGTGGAGTAGCAGGAAGAGATCTTACATTAACGCCCAGAGAAGGAGGGAGGGAGGGAGAGAGAGAGAGAAAGAGAGGCTGATACATTCTCCTGGCTCCCTTCACCTCCATTCCACCCCTATCACATAAACATCGCCCTCAGAACTGGGTGGTGTTCAGTAGGCACAGAACGAGACAAAACGGTTTGAAACTGACCAGAATTTTTCAAATAAGAATGGTCATTTTCCATTTCGTAACTGTTTGTGTTTGGTCACTACTGAACAGGACCCTGGTCTGCAGTGTCCAGCTTTACATGAAGGGGATGTACACTACATGGCTCGTTGAACATCTCATTCCAAAATAATGGGTATTAATATGGAGTTGGTCCCCCCTTTGCTGCTTCTGGGAAGGCTTTCCACTAGATGTTGGAACATTGCTACGGGGACTTGCTTCCATTCAGCCACAAGAGCATTAGTGAGGTCAGGCACGGATGTTGTGCAATTAGGCCTGGCTCACAGTCAGCGTTCCAATTCATCCCAAAGGTGTTCGATGGGATTGAGGTCAGGGCTCTGTACCACTTCGCGGCTGGGCCGTTGTTGCTCCTAGACATTTCCACTTCACAATAACAGCACTTACATTTGACCGGGGCAGCTCTAGCATGACAGAAATTTGATGAACTGACTTGTTGGAAAGGTGGCATCCTATGACGGTGCCACGTTGAAAGTCACTGAGCTCTTCAGTAAGGCCATTCTACTGCCAATGTTTGTCTATGGAGATTGCTTGGCTGTGTGCTCGATTTTATAAACCTGTCAGCAACGGGTGTGGCTTAAGTAGCTGAATCCACTCATTTGAAGGGGTGTCCACATACTTTTGTATATATAGTGTACTACCCGTGTCCAGAAGGGAAAGCAGCTGTAGTGTTACCAAACACCAGGCATGCAGCACCACACTGATTGTGTCCCAAATGTCACACTATTCCCTATGTAGTACACTACTTTTGACCAGGGACCACAGGGCTCCGGTCAAAAGTAGTGCAATATATAGAGAATAGTGTGACATTTGGGACGCGGCCTATGTGTACAAATTGTTCCCTCTAAATATTTAATCTCACAGAGCTGAGGGTAAATAAACCGGTTTGGCCAAGCTCCAGCTAGGGGCTGCCCAAAGAGAGAGAGGGAGAGGGACAGAGAGCGAGCGGGGAAGAGAGAGAGAGGGATGGAGAGAGAGGTGGCGGTGAGAGGGAGGGGTAAAATGAGAGAGAGCAGTCTTGGTCAGAGGTCAGAGTTCACAGTGAGGGCTGATGGATAGGCTGGCAGAGGGCCCTGGCTGGTCACCTGGCCCAAAGCTGGAGCAGGGAGCTATGGTGAGGGCGGGGGCAGGGTTATGTGGCTGTGCCATCCGTTGAATGTGTGTGTGTGTGCATGTGTGTGTGTGTTCATGGGTACAGCAGTGCCATGTTCATTGGGCTAACTTCTTAGATCAGCTCTGACGCTGAGCCAGCGTCACAGCTTCCTCTGTGGTTAGCAAGCTGCATGCCACCTGTCAGATCTCCCTCGCTTTCCCTACAGCTCTTTTCTTTCCGCTCAGCCTCTCCCTCTTTCATCTCTCCCCGCCCCAACTCCCCTTTTTCTTTCTCTTCTCTCTGCTCCCTTTCTTCCTGCCTTAAAGTGGTTTTCCCTACATGCAGAGCCCCCATTGCTACCATCCCCCATGTTACAACCCATAGACCTGGAGGGGGCCAGTCAGAGTGGGAGTCTACACACGTCTCATTCTGTTTCCCCTTTCAGAGAGGCTCAATATGATCTTAGTGGCAGCCTGGAACACACTATAAACACACCCAATATAGTCCTGAGCGCAGGACTCTGAGGTAACTAACACCACATCAACAGGAGCATAAAAACCAACATGAAATGGATAAATAAAAACTATGAGGTAAGACAGGACGGGATTGGGTGGGGATGATGACGGATTGGGTAGGGGGTTGGAGGGGTTTGGGTGGACTGGTTAGCGGAGAGCGGGGAGGCATGTGCGCCCGACTCCTTTGTCAGTCACACAGGATGTCCTGCAGCTGCTCTTTTTGAGACAGTGAGAGAGAGGAAGAGGGACAGAGGGAGTGAGAAAAGTAGAGAAAGAGAAGGAAAGGCAGTGAGGAGGAGAGAGAGAAAGACATCGCAAGAGAGAGAGAGAGAAAGGGTGAAAGAAGAGTCCCGGTCAGGACCCTCTACCTTCCCCTCCCCCCCACGGTCCTCCATCTGGATCCCATCTCTCTGGCCTGCTAATGTGTCCCATGGAGGTCACGGCTCGCCCTTAATTTGTTTCATTTGTGACCCCAGACCCCTAACACTGGCCCTGCCCCCTTAAACACAGACTGAGCAAACACTGGAGTCTGTCTCTCTCTGGTTGTGTTCTGTCCTTCTATCTCTGTGTGTGCTTTCTGTTTGTTTTGGAGATTTGGGGGAGATTAAAAAGTATCTGATAACAAACAGTCATCCATAAGGGCACAGAGCTTTAATGAGCTTCAACACTAGGATTATGGGCTGAACAGAATTAGACAGAGATCCAAACAGAAAAGGAAACGATTCCAATGGAGTAGACTGAATCACTTTCCAAATTACTGGAGTACTGGCCACTCTAAGTCATATGTAGCTAAACTTGTTCAGTTTTACTGTGCATTAAAAAAACAGGGGAATGTAATTAATGCTCATTACTGCATTCTGTCTAGGAGTTTCTCGCTCCCTCGCTCCATCAATCTCTCTCTCTATATCCTTCCCTCTCTGCCTCTCTCTCTCCGTCTCTGCACGGTTGGTGGCCTATTTTAGACAGCGAGGCGACACTTGGCCCCAGTTGCCTGAGGATGTCCCATTGAAAACCACACCAAACAGCCAGATACACCCTTAATGGAGGGAGCATTTGAAAATGTATCCCTGCACACAACAAGGGCACGGGGAAAGAGAACAGAACAAGGCCTTCACATGTCCTGGAGCGTCTACACTCTACACAGTGGTGGTGGAGATGGCGGGGGTTGGTGAGAAGAAATGCCAAGGCACATAGCCACCCCAGGGGCCCAGGGGAAGTATCCGTCCTCCGATTGGGAAGGAATGCACCCCCCGGTCTCAGACATCGGAATAGAGGGAGGAGGGGTGCAGCCAGCCAGCCAGCCAGCCAGCCAGGGGTGCTGCATGGTAACTGCTGTCAGAATTAGCCGATCAGGCTGACGCCATCCCAAAGAGGACGAAACTTATCCAAGCGCTGGCATTTTACTGCAACCGTTTCGGTAGCAGGAAAAGCACACATGAATAGCCTGTGAGATCACTCCTTGAAAAGCGTCAGGCACGCAAGGCTCTTAATGCTGCTGATGGTCATCATTACATGATTACTGGGGGCAGAGTGTTGTGTGTGTGCGTGTGAGGGCTCAGCTGTGGACCGTGAAGTGTACAGTACAGTAGTACAGTATGGTCTACTTATTCAGCGATAACACCTCAAACATGCACTGAGCTAAAGCTTGGCTAATGCTCTTGGATGAGTGAACGTTATCATCACACACACACAACTGTTATTACTGTACATGCAAATCACTAGAACTGGAACACGACAGCTACACAAAGAGAAAAGAGAGAGAGAATAGAGGGATGGTGTAGAAGTGTGTCAGGCAGGCAGGCAGGCTCACCTTTGACCAGCAGCTCAGGGTCTTCCTCCAGGCCCATCTTGCTCTTCTCTATGATCAGACTCTTCATCTCATCAGGAACCTCTGACAGACTGTGTCTGTGTGAGACAGACAGAGGTGGTAAATAACTGCATCGTACACCCCACAGTCAAGGCACCCCCCCCCCCATACCCTATTGGCTCTGAGTCGAGGGGAGGAGGGTAACCACACACACCTAACCCCAAAATGACTCTCTGCCAATCCTAAGCCTCTCTGACACCCTACGTGAGAGAGGAGAGGGGGACAAGTTGAAGTGCTGTGAATATCTCTCCCTCCTTCTCCGTGTTCCCTCCTTCCTTCCCCCCCTCCCCAGCTGCATGCATACCACGCCACTGTGGACAGCTTGTCTCTTTTTTATTGGTTGGGCTGGCGGGCACAGTGGAGTGGAAAGAAGCGGAGGACTGAAAATAAACGTGACAGAGCGACGCCGGACTGACTCAAAGCCAGCCAGCCAGGCAGTCCCAGGCCAGAGAGAGAGAGAGAGAGTTCAAAAGTTCACACTGTTGTCAGCTATTCAGCTAATCAAACCCATAGCGAACATCAAAAACATCTGGGAATTATGGGAAACTGTTGTGAAATGCTCTCTCTCCTCTCTCTCTTTCTCAAGGGCCACTGTCGAAGAAGCATCGTAAAAAGAAAAGCCACCACATGCAGTCATGGTGGTGGCGAGGACTTTGGACTGTAAAGTGACATTCGTTTCAGACATCTGGCCAGGCAGGCAATGTTTTGGACGACTGAGAGCTCAGCTTGTAATCGCTGGCCAAGGCCCATTTCCAGCCCATTAAATTGTTTATAAGGTTTATCTATGCTCATTTATTTATCTAATTACTAGTTTATTTTCTCTATTTCCTGCGTCAAACTAGCGTGTGAGGTATGAAGGGACAAACCCGCCTTCCTTCCTCTGAAAACACCAGGCAGGAAATTAGTTCTAGCAGGCGGCCCTCCATCCCTCCATTCCTTCATCCCTCCATCCCTCCAACCCTCCATCCCTCCAACCCTCCATCCCTCCATCCCTCCATCCCTTTATCCCTCCATCCCTCCATCCCTCCAACCCTCCATCCCTCCATCCCTTCATCCCTCCAACCCTCCAACCCTTCATCCCTCCATCCCTCCATCCCTTCATCCCTCCATCCCTCCATCCTGTACCGTCTTAGATAGCGTTTCTCTGGGCTGTGATTATTGATCAGATGATTGTGGAAGGTTATTCCTTATGGAAGGCAGACCTAATCAATGAGTCTTAATATATCCTATCCTGCTCAACTCAGCTTACAGGACTGTGCTGACTGTTCATCTAGAATACATGACACCTGCTCAAAGTATCTCACTTTCCCACTATCCACTAGTTGACCCTTGAGTCAATACATTTGCCTGTTTCAGACTGTACAGTAGTTGGAAAATGTGTGTATATATCAGTCTCTAATTTAGTCTGATGCTCAGACACACAGGGAAACACTATACCACACTGGCCCTGACAGTGTGTGACTGATTCAGCAGGGGAAATATCAGAGAGACATCAGAGGGTCAGAGCCCTGTCATACTACACCCAGTCTACCTCTGCAGCTAAGCCCAAGAGCGACTGCAGCATTCAAACAGTAACGCCACCCGGGACCAGTCCCATGTATCGGAGCATATCCCTCTTCTCTTAAATACATAAAAATACATCCAGAAATCTGAGGACGGCTCTTTTTGAGTCCACGAATAATCCTTGCTGCAGAAACAGATGCAGACAGACCTATATACAGTCATTTAAATGGAGAACTTAATGCACTGATTTGGATCTATAGAAAACGCCAACACAGCCAGCTAGGGGATAGCGTGTTGGTATTTGGAGGACTTGATATCAAAGCCTAGGATCATTTTGTGCTATTGTCTGCATGGGGGCACACGTACAAACTCTGGAAAGCACCGGTACAAACCAGCCCTGGATTATAATATAATATGCCATTTAGCAGACACTTTTATCCAAAGCGACTTACAGTCATGTGTGCATACATTTTTACGTATGGGTGGTCCCGGGGATCGAACTCACTACCCTGGCGTTACAAGCGCCATGCTCTACCAATTGAGCTACAGAGGACGTGTTGTCGATTAGTACCTCTATAGTTTGGGCCTTGTTCAAGGGTACAAAAGCAATATGTTAGCTATGTTCCTCCCAAAACTTAAACCAGCAATCTTCTAGCCGTGAAATGGGTCAATTTCCTACCTAAAGCTATAGGCTACTGTATGTATGCACCAGGGTTTCCGTTAGGAAATTGTGGCGCCGGACAACGTGACTGGGAAGATTTTTTACCGGCCACTTGAGAAATGTAATGGACACATATGCATTGGGTGTGTAACCCATTAGGGCATCTACCCACATGCTCAGAATGACAGAAATCATATTTAGATTATGGTAATTAATCTTAACAAAACATGCAACTCCTGTAATGAAGCAGCCAATAAAACGTCATTTTCAAACATTCGCCAAAATGCAATTTGTGGGAAAAAGGGAAAACACCATTCTAAACAGTGCACCTGATGCAAGCGGTATATGACAGAGATGAAAATCTCAGTTAGAAACTTAGAAAGAGTGTGAATATAAAGATGCAACAACTAGGATGGGTTGCTAATATGACTAGGACTGTGCATTTTACTTTTGGACAACGAAAGAAAACCAATAGAACAGGTGAGAAATGGCATATGAGGAAGTCTTTCATGGGCAGCGTGCGTGGAAAAAGGCCTAGCTTATTATTGAGTTGCGTCTGTCAGTGAAAAGCATCTAAAATATGTGTGAAGATAATGTGTCTTGTGTATAATTTAAAATGTTGAGACATGAAGAAGGGGAGGGGTGTGTGGCGAAAGTAACCTATAGGCCGTCTCTCTCCAAAATGCATGCTCTCAGCTCTACAGAATCCACTCAGCTGTCTCCCAACAATTCTTGCGCATTCATTGTTTCATGTGAATTGTTTGCCCTATGGTTGTTTATTTTGATCAATTGATCAATTTCACCAATAGTAAATGTACCGTTAATCCCCGTCATTTGGTTACATTAATTTATGTTAATGCATTGTATTACTAATTAGGCCTACAGTCATTTACTGTTCTCATTCTCGGAGTGGAAACGTTGTTTCACAACCTGCTACACTTGTGAGAAACAAGTTTAGGTTTATTTCACATCCATCATTTACGAGTTGTCCCTTTTTTCATTGTCTTTTGTTTGGAGTGATCCATGTGAGCAATGAGCATGGGTCTGTTTTTTTGGTTTTGTTAATGTTGAGGGAGCTTGCATGCCTGAGCACGCATTGAATTAGCCTACTGTCAAGTTCGTTGTGTAAAGGATCGGACCAAGGTGCAACGTGGTATGCGTACATAGTCGTTTATTTTAATAAACACCAACAAAATCCAACCAAACGTGAAGTTCAAGAGGCTAAACATCAAACAAGCCAAACAGAAACAAGTTCCCACAACTAAGGTAGGCAACATGGTTATTATTACCTTAGGGCGTGACAGTACCCCCCCCAAAGGTGCGGACTCCGGCCGCAAAAACCTGACTCATTAGGGGAGGGGGAGGGTGGGCATCTAGCCTCGGTGGCGGCTCCGGCTCCGGCTTCGGACGTGACGTAGGCAGTAAACTCTTCTCCCATCCTGCCTCCCCTTTGCAAGCCCGGTCTGGTCTGGAGCCCGGCGCGATGCTCCCCCTCTCAGTCCTCCCACAATGCACCAAGCCCTGTCTGGACCCTGGTGTGGGAGCCCTCGACCCTGGAGAGGGGTTGACGTCTGGCTCGGACCCCGGTGGAGCGGATGGCTCCGGCATGGGGGAAGAGTAGACGACCGGACCCGGACAGGGCACCGGTGAAGCGGACTGCCCCGGCTCTGGTAGGGAGCAGATAACCGGAGCTGGACTAGGCACCGGTGGAGCGGTCTGCTCTGGCACTGGAGTGAAGCAGCTGACCGGAGCTGGACTAGGCACCGGTGGAGCGGACTGCTCCACTGACTCCTTCTCCCTGTGGGCCTCCTGCAGCGCCTCCTTCTGAAGGGAGAGCTCCTGCTCCCTCTTAACTAACAGCTCCTGTAAGGTGGTGGCCTCCTCTCTCAGAGTGCTGAGCTGCAGGTCTTTATAATAATAATAATAATATGCCATTTTGCAGACGCTTTTATCCAAAGCGACTTACAGTCATGCGTGCATACATTTTTTTGTGTATGGGTGGTCCCGGGGATCGAACCCACTACCTTGGCGTTACAAGCGCCGTGCTCTACCAGCTGAGCTACAGAGGACCTACATCTTCAGAGTGGCCTCCTCTATAGCTCTCTCCTCCTTCACAGTCAGCCCTTTCAGGGCCTCCTGCTGCGTCGCCAACCAAAATGTTCTTGGGGCTGCCTCTCGGGCTTCCTTCGTGATCAGGACCTTTTGAGTCGCCGTTTTTTCTCCCTCGCTGCCTCCGTCTGCTCCCAAGGAAGGCGATCCATACCTGCCTGGATCTCCTCCCACGACCATGATCCTTTTCCGTCTAATATCTCCTCCCATGTCCATGATGTCTGCTCCTCCTGTTCACGCTGCTTGGTCCGTTGGTGGTGGGATCTTCTGTCACGTTCGTTGTGTAAAGGATCGGACCAAGGTGCAGCGTGGTATGCGTACATAGTCGTTTATTTTAATAAACACCGACAAAATAACCAAATCCAACAGAACGTGAAGTTCAAGAGGCTAAACATCAAACAAGCCAAACAGAAACAAGATCGCACAACTAAGGTAGGCAACATGGCTGCCTAAGTATGATCCCCAATCAGAGACAACGACCGACAGCTGCCTCTGATTGGGAACCACACCCGGCCAACATAGAAATATATAAACTAGATTTCACACCCTGACCAACCCAACTAGAGATCTCAATGTCAGGGCGTGACACCTACCTGGCCTGCTGCGCGAAAGTGCCCATTTGGGGATGTATGATTTCTGATTGTCTCAGTCATCACGTCCACCACTAATAAGCTCAGCTTCTCAGTCATTTTTTCTTCACCTCACACAGTAAGTCAACTGTCTGTTGTTTTAACATCCATTGTGAAAGACAGCCTAATAGTTCCCAACAGTAGGCTTATTAAAACAATCTTTCCAAAAATCTCCCCCTAGATAATCACCAAACCTCGTGTGAAAGAGCAAAATATAATAATCTGATGATCCCATATATCCAGTGGAAAGTCATAAAATACCTTTCCTTTCCCTTGCACAAAAACAGTTGTCTGTCCTGAGCTCACTGGTGCCTAAACTCTGAGAACCCGGAATAGGCTAGTTGATACAATGTTGCAAGTTCGGGCCGGATCCAGTTGATTGATTTGATACAATGTTGCACTTCACAAGCGATAGCTCAAGTGAAGACATAAAGAAAGGAAGGCAGACAGGCTGAGTAGAGAGATTCATGTTATTGAAAGAACCAGAATTTTCATCATGATATTTTCTACAGTTTTTAATGTATTTTTACATTGTTGACAATGGAAGTTATAGGCCAACGGCTGCATTGGCCATCTCTGAGTTCCATGCGCTCATTTAGGCTATTTAGCCACCAATGATCACGGTGTATCAATGTGTCATATGGCAGAAGCAGGTCCTCTCGCATTAGTTGAATTTACATTTGTATATTTTTTATATTTTAATTAATATTTTAATGATTGTCCACGTGACAATGATTTTGAGAACCGAAAACATTATTATTGAAATGAAACTGAAAATCATAACTGACCCACAGATTGGTATAAATGGTAGGATAAATTGTAGGCCTATGCTTCCCCAAACTTCAAACTCACGCACTGCCTAAGTCTTTATCAAATAAATGCCTCCACCTTTCTATGGTCGGATTTTCAAGCAAGGTAAGACATGCCTCATAATATGAAGTAAAACATTCAGGTTTCAAACAATGAAGTATGTTTTCAAAATGCATACTGCCTCCAGCTCACATTGTCAAGTGGTGGGTGACGCGCTGATAGCCTTCCTACCGTTGTTTTTTCTCCCGGTCAATTTGGCCAGCAACAATTTTATTTATCGGCTTTTTAAAATGTATTACATAACAACCCTGAGGAACAATACTGTGTGGGAAGATAACCCTAACCACTAACCAGATATGGAAAATTACTCATTTCAAAACTAGCACGAGGCAGGATTCAAGAGAGATCATTTGAAAGTTGAGGGAAACGAGGGAAAAGTGGAGGGAAATGGGAGAAAGAAAGGAGAGGCAGGGGCGGGCTCAAACCCTCCAGTTGACCTTTTACTCTGTCTCTGTCCAAACAAGCCTGACCTTCAGCTTCAATCTGGGTACCCAGGCCTTCAGCTAACGTCTAACACACAATCTGTCTTTGTGACTTACTGTAGACACAGGCATCGCCACATCAAAGTCATGTCAAAGACAAAACCATACGTGAAGACACAGGGGCTTGTTATAACTTTGAAGCCCATATGCTATAGGTTTGGGAGGTAGGCTACTTTGTGTTGAGGAAAATAAGTTGGGTGGGTGGGTGTGAGTCTATGACATTTTGGTAAGCTGATCCAGAGGGGGCTATCCAACACATTTCTGTTAGAAGTTCAAACATGGGCCTCCCGAGTGGCGCAGCGGTCTAAGGCATTGTTGAGGCGTCACTACAGTCTGGGGTTCGATCCCAGGCTTTGTCACAGCCGGCCGCGACCGGGAGTCCCATAGGGCGGCGCATAATTGGCCCATTGTCGTCCGGGTTAGGGGAGGGTTTGGCTGGGGGGCTTTCTTTGGCTCATCGCGCTCTAGCGACTCCTTGTGGCGGGCCGGGTGCCTGCAAGCTGACGTCAGTTGAACAGTGTTTCCTCTGACACATTGGTGTGGCTGGCTTCCGGGTTAAGCGAGCGGGTGTTAAGAAGCAGTGCGGTTTGGCGGGTCATGTTTCGGAGGACGCATGACTCGACCTTCGCCTCTCCTGAGCCCGTTGGGGAGTTGCAGCGATGAGACAAGATTGGATCGCAATTGGGGAGAAAAAGGGTGTAGACAACAGAAAGACAATAGAACTAGGGTTTGCATCATGCTACCTTTAATAATGATTCCTGAAGAGTCTATTGACACATTCTAACATAATACATCTGTCAATTTAAGCTAGAGATATCTTTTTTTGCATGGGCTGCGTCTCAATCCACCACATTCGCCTATGTCGCCCTTCTGCATCTGCGGTGAAAAGTAGCAGAGCTACAGCGCTATTTGTCAGAACCAGGAGACATCCCGAAAAATCAGTCTTCTCACGAAAACGTCTGTAGCATCCAACTAACTAATATGACCACTCTATAGAAAGATGAGACTCTCACGAACACAATGGTTTTGCTCTACGACCCCCACAAGTTTCACAGGACTCGTCTGAATATAAACTGTTACCGGTTTAAAAAATGAATGGAAGTATGAAGGTAGTTTTGTGCCTCCCCAAAAAAGAGGTTAAATGTATGTCCAAAAAACAAAAATATTTCCTGAGCTTTCTTATATCTCCTGGATATAGGACAGACTTCAATTACTCATTTACCTTATTCCTTATGATTAGTTTTTTGTCTGTTTTGCCATTTATTAATGCGTTATTCAATGCGTTTCTATGGGCTATAGTAGTAAAGGCCAAATTCTATATTATATGTTTTATACAGTATCTACAGGGGTCCTAAAATTCTTTTAAAAAATAGCTAAATGATCCATGGTATCACCATCTTAAAACAATTCCATATGTTAGCTCAGTAGAACCCCCCCTCCACAAATGCTTAGACATTTAGAGGTTTTAACAGGCAGATCTGCGCCCAGTTGCCCACACTGTCCCAAAGTAGTGCTTAAACTCTACTAATTGAGTAAAGAGGGGCTTGTGAATGAGTGGTGTGAACCAACTATCCAAAACAAGCTTCCATGGCCGGATGGAGGGGGGAGTCGGGGCTCTGGGGTGGGGGGTTAGTGGCCCAGGCTGGTTTCATTTCATGGGAGAGAGCCCTGGTGGTGGGTGGGTGGAGGGTAGAGGGGGTTGGGGGTGTAGCTGTAGTGCAGCTGGGGAAACATGTTGGCACTCTGACAGATGAGGCTCTGGGGTTTCCACAGCTGTCCAGTAGCCCCCCTCCTCCTTCTCCCCCCACCCCTGCGTTCCCAGAAGCCCCGGCTGAGGCCGTGACGGAGGGGCCTTGAGTGCTGACTTCCTGTGGAGGCCAGGAAACAATTTGACACAGGGATTAGACGGCATGGAGGGAGAGCAGACCAACAGAACCCCCCCATCACTATAATACACCCCCGTGGAGAGACCAAGACACAGTCAGGGAGGGCTGAAGGTGGGAGAAGAGACTAGGAGACAAGACACTCCCATATTAACCTGCTCATGTTTCAGGTTTTTGTTGAATATTCAAACATTTCAATTGATTTGTTGTTGTGAGTAAGCAATCTATGGTCTGACGTGTAAGGCACAAATCCAACATTGTCCTGAGGAGGTTTCTGTGTTTGAGATGTCAGGAATTTGGTGAGAGAAGGAAAAATACCCTTGTGGTGCTTTGTTTACAGAAGTGTAAGGGAACACACGGAAAAGTCCTGCAGCTCAGATGGCATATCTCTCTCTCTTCCTCTAAATCTCTCTCTCTCTCTTTCTTTTTCTCCCCCTCTCCCCTCCGGTCTCTCCACTGTAGGCCTAACACCAGCACGCTAAGCAAAACCATCTGTTTGCCCCACATAAACGGGAAGCTAACTAACAAAGAAAGAGAGAGAGGGAAGAGAGAGGCGGAAGTAGAAAGAGTAGGAGAGAGGGAGTGCCAGAGGGAGAGAGAGAGGGGGACTGAGGGAAATTAATAATTATCTTTTGGGTGAATGCAAATATGCACATTCCCCCATACACTGTACTTCTGATACACAATTTAACAGCACACATTTCTTATCTCTGTGTATTTGTGTGCCTGTGTGTCAATACTTCATGTGTGTGTGTGTGTGTGTGTGTGTGTGTGTGTGTGTGTGTGTGTGTGTGTGTGTGTTGTCTCATGTGGCTGAGTAAGAGTGGGCGAACAAATATAAGTCTGATTGACTGCTCAATATTCTATTTGATCAGTGATTATCACCACCACTGGGCTCTCTCTCGCTCTCTCTCTCTGTGTGGCCTAGTTTCAATCTCACGCTGCCGCTCTCTTTCACAATCACTCAACAGGAAGGAAATAAAGCAACTGATCAGATCCAGCTAACAAGGCATCCTCATTTCTGATCTGAGTGGACAATATACATCTCTGATATGCTTCATATTGATGGAAGACACACTAATATATACGGAAGTCCAGAGAGGCCATATGAATAATAAAAAAAAGATCTCGTTACGTTGAGATTACAATTTATTTATCTCATGATTACAACATAACAAAAGTTATTTTGCCGAGATCACGAGATAAACTCTATAAATAGGAGGGGACATATTGATGATAGAGTAAGAGTATGGATCAGCGCATACGTTTTTATTGATTGCTACACTAAGGTATGGTACATTTCATGCTATTGTGCTTTGATTTGTGTTTGGAGCATGTTAACGAGCTAAAATGTCCCTTACCTTGAGCTAAGAGCTAACTAGCTAGCTCACAAGACAAGCCAAATTAGCTGTGTTGTTCCTTGCATGTGATTGGCTGTGGTCTTGGGGGCGGCACGCAGCCTGGGAGACAGTGCTGTCTGTCAGGCATCGTTCAGGGCTTAAATGCCCCACAAGCGCATTGCGATCAACGCAGTCACAGGGCTCCTATTTGTAAGTCGCTCTGGATAAGAGCGTCTGCTAAATGACTTAAATGTAAATGAGGTGGTTATCGTGCATCTGAACAAATTAATGGATGATGCTTGGTACTTTTGATTATCTCGTGATCTCGACAAAACAACTTTTGTTATGTCGTGATCATGAGATAAATAAGATGTGATCTCGACATAACAAGGGGATCTTATTTTTTTCAGATGTCCTCTCTGGACTAAATATATGAGCAGAGGGTTGGGCGTTCTGAGTCTGTTGAGTCTACCATTCAGTCAGACTCGTGGAGGCCTGAGTAGCCGAGCTGATGAGTAATTGATTTTGGTCCAGATCAAATTAAAGCAACGGGATGTTAATTAAAGTTGTAAAAACCCAGTGTCCTTGCTCTGGGGTAAGACTAACTGGGGGTGTAAAACAGCCGCATCGCACAACACACATGGCTATGATGAGCTCAACCAGGAGGTCAATGTCCAGCTTTAAACCATGGCTCATGTACAGTAGTGAAAGCGATGCAAGTTACCCAGACTTTTTTAGACATCTGAACAAACACATGAGCAACTGTCAAATAACAGAGGCTTTTTAGACAAACACTGGTCTCTGGGGAAACCTTCAAATACAACACATACTGTAAGTAGGTAATGAGCAATCACAGATAGTCTCTTTGTGGTATCTGTGGAGGGAGGGAAGAGGCCCATCTTTCTCTCAAGTCCCCATCCTATCCTCCTCCCCTCTCCGTCTCCAGTGTGCCTGGCTGGGCCTCTGTCTGAGCTGAGACGGAGGGGGCTGGTGGGAAAATGGGAATGTGGTGATTAAGAGTGGGCCTATATGACCTCCCAGCTCTAAAAATACACTGTTTACTCAAGACCACTGCCAAGGAATTCTGGACTAGGCAGAGGGGAGAGAAAATCAGGGGGAAAACCGGAGGGAGAGGACAGGAAGTGTGTGTGTGTGTGTGTTGTGTGTGTGTGTGTGTGTGTGTGTGTGTGCGTGTGAGGGCATGCATGCTTGTATGTGACATTGACAATGTGCATGTGAAGGGAGAAAAACAATGCATTTCAGGAGCATGAATAGAGTGTAAGCTGCATTAACAAAGCCTTGATATCTTGGCACTTGAAGCTGCGCTGCCGGTCAACTTAATAAACCTGTCATGGTTAGATTAGTATGGAGAGCTGACATAAGAGCTCCTAGTTCTGTCTGAGTACTGACACACACAGGCAATTACCACACAGACCACATCCAAGGACTTCTTGGAACACACAGATACACACACACACACACACACACACACCACTTCCAAAGACAGTCGTAAACACTGTCTCTTTCAGTCTCTTCCAGCCATCATTGTCTGGCATCCCACAGCAAGTCATGGTCTTGACAGAGAGAGTGTGTTTCATAGAAGGGACAGAGAGAAAGAAACCGAGAGAGAGAGAGAGAGAGAGAGAGAGAGAGAGAGAGAGAGAGAGAGAGAGAGAGAGAGAGAGAGAGAGAGAGAGAGAGAGAGGGGTAAAAAAGCTAGCGAGAGCTGCCCTCAGTGGTGCCACTGTGTTCTGCCTCCTGTGTGTCTCCTAGCATCCCACTCCTCTGTCTCTGGGCTGCCAACGAGGGGCTCAGTTGAGGCGGGAGAGGGAAGTAGTGGGGAGAGATGATGTGAGACAGATATGGATACATGTGAGCGAGAGGCTCCTGTCCTGTTTGAGGGGCAGGCAGTAGGCTGATGGGCACATTTAGGCCATGGAGGCATTTCATAAAGGCACCAGACAGACTGTATGGGTTAGGGTTGTATGACAGGCCTCTGTTAGACATCATGGGCCTGACTGCTGCTGATTACTTTGTTGGTTACTACATGATTCCATATGTGTTATTTCATAGTTTTGATGTCTTCACTATTATTCTACAATGTAGAAAATAGTAAAAATAAAGAAAAACCCTTGAATGAGTAGGTGTGTCCAAACTTTTGACTGGTAGTCTAGACCTATGTTGCCCATATGGGCACATGCCAGCCTTCCCATCTGATCCCACACCTGTCTCCTCTCTCTCTGCGGTATCACAACAATCAACCTAGCGAACCACAGGCTTTGTTCACTTCACACTAGACACTGTGGACGTGAATACACATGTAACTACGCCCACTGAGCTGCTCTGGAGAAGCTTTCTAACCGCAGAACAGAACATGCTCACAGTGAAGCCTGCAGGGCTCGTAATGAGTAATAACGACTACATGACATGACTAATGTTCAAATTGAGGTGCTATAAAGGTTACTGCACACAGACGGAGGTGTGGGATGTCCTGTTGGAGCCTATACTTTTCATATTCCGGACGACCATAAATCTATGACGCTCACTTGCAGAATAGTACAAACCCTCCACATCCCTTCAATATTACAGCGCTTTTCAATACAGATCTATTCTGCTTAGCCTACATTCACTTGTGACTGAATTTCATGCCTTGAATTTTCTAAATTCACTCTCAATGGGCCCCTAAAAAAACAAATTAAACTGGTCTAATCTGTGCGAATAAATCTCCTCCCTGCTTTGAAATGGGCCATTAGATAGGTGTGGCCAGGTAATGGTTGTGTACCCCAGCACATAATTCTTAGTGTGATGATTATAGTCAGTCAGTTATTTAACACACTCCCTACAGAGCCAAAAGTAAATCACCTGTGTGACAGCTCTGAGGCCTCCCGCTCTTCTCTGCTCTGCGGAGGTGGCAACACACACACACACACACACACACACGCTTGCGCCAGCCTCGCCCCTCCAGGGTGTGTTCCTGAAGTGAGATTGAGTAACCTCGCTCACCCTGTCTTCCCTCCCTCCCTCGGGAGGTTGCATGTCCCGTCTGACTCGAGGCTCACCGCTCCCTCAGCCCTCCTCCCTCTCCCTTTCCTGTTTGAGTTGTCCTCTTGTAGCGAGTTGTGACATTATCCGGCATGTATACCGTTCATTAGCTACGTTATATAATTCTAGGGCTTTTCACTCACTCCAAACTGTCTGTGCTCTGAGAGGCCTGAGATTGAGATTGTCTGGGAGTGAGGGAGGGGGTAGATATGGATGTGATGCCTGACTGATAGTGTGGTGCAAGCCTGAGGACTGACATCCCTCATCTCCCCTCCACCACCACCATCCCACACTGACATCACGTCTTTAGACCGCCACGACCTCTGCTGCTGGTGGAGGTCAAGTGGTCCGTGTGTGTGTGTGTTTGTCTTATCTTGCTCCCGGGTGTGAGAGTCACCCTGTCTCTTGCTGACACATGGCCTGCGAATCTGGTAGCGGCGTGTACTACAGATATATCATCTTAATTTGATCACCCTGTTGCAGGAGAACTTGTAGTGTATTTGAGGTTTTCCCTTACTAAAAATGTATCAACCCCTACAAAAATAACCATTCATTATAATCCACATTATAATTCACATGTCTTGTTGCTGCAGGATCATTTTTCTGCTGTAGCAAATTGGCTCAAATTAAGATCCTACTTCTGCATGTGTGTGTGTGTGTGTGCGTGTGTGGTCAGGCATACTATATGATAAACCCCATGAACCGTAGGGGGAAGTAAAAGATAAAGAGATTGGGTACTAATGATGCCTGTGCTTGGTGACGGATCATTCTACACAGAATCATACATGAACATCAAGAGCTATAGAGGAACTTTTGATGTAAACGTTCTGAAAAACTGGAACACTGACATCCTAAAAGCAGCACAACGTGTGCTCACTCAGGCATACACAAACACACAAACACACACACAAACAACTTACCCGTGTGCTCACTCAGGCATACACAAACACACAAACACACACACAAACAACTTACCCGTGTGCTCACTCAGGCATACACAAACACACAAACAACTTACCCGTTTGTCCCATTGGCTGTGCGAGTCGGCTGAGAGAGAGTCACCTCAAGTGGACCCTGTGAAAATAAGCAACAAAAAAAACACTTAACCCAGCTAGCACATTTGGTTTCTTGAAAGTTGTGGACACGTAAGTTTTTGGTTTCACATTGGTTCTGGGAACGAAGCCATACGTTTCCTGACCGGTAAAACAGATTTTTTTTTTATGTTCTGAGAACGGAAGTGAAAATTTTGCCTGTTCTGGGAACATTCATATTTAGGTTGCAGGGAGATTTTGACAACATTTTACTATGGTTTCTGAACGTTTTCCTGAGAGGTTTTATTAATGTTCTGAGAACGGAAATGATAGGTTGTTTGAAGGTAATAAAAATAATGTTCTGAGAACATGTTTTAATAAGACTTTTAATAACCCTGATAGCTTAGTTTGGGTTAACTGTCCCACAGAAGAAAGTTGTTTCTTTTTTTGGGGGGTAGATCAGCTTAATATTGCAGATAGATTGTAAGTTCCATCAATGTAATTGTCTGCATCACTTCCAATCCCCCATGTTTTTTATATATATATTCCCCTTTATTAACGTTGTTTCTTAACATTCTCTGAACAATGTGAGAACATTACTTTAAATAGAACCATGAGGAAACCTGTAGGAAACGTTAATGCTGAAGTACTGAAATTCCCACAGAAGAACGTTGTTTCTTAACGTTCTCGGAACAATGTGAGAACATGACTTTAAATAGAACCATGAGGAAACCTTTAGGTAGCGTTATGCTGAAGTACTGACATTTTCACAGAAGAACGTTGTTTCTTAATGTTCTCTGAACTATAATATTGCCAATTGTTAAACCAGTTTGAGAACGTTCCTAGAACATTACCAAAATTGAAATTAAATGTAACCGTGTTTTAACTTTTAGGAAATTAAATACCAAGATTTTTGTAGATTTTGTAAAGTTCCTTAAATGTGCTTAGAATGTTCCAAAGCCAAGCAACTATCCTGCACCATTCAAATAAGGCTTTGGGAAGGTTGTATGCAAAATAACCGTAGGACAACCACCCTCTCACCAAGATCTAAGAAACATATGGTTCTCATAACGTTATGTGCTAGCTGGGAAGAGTCTGCATTCTGATTACAACATACATGTTTAGTGAGGGGTGATCTGAGAGAGCAACGGACCCATCAGTTCAAGGTAGATAACCCTGTAGAGATTTGAGGTAGGCTAGTTAATGTGCTATGACAGTTAGCATGGTAGGCAAATCATGCTCCCCACAAAAAAAGTAGTTCCCAGGTAAGTTCCCAGGTAGTCTAGGTCTAGATGTGGTGATTGCCCCCCTGAAGGTTTGCCCCCCAGCCAGCCCTGTGTGTTACAGTATAGCATGCAGTCTGCCTTTCCTGGCAGCCACACCAGGCACATAGCTGCTCTGTTCTTGTAATGGTTGGCTTTCACGTGCAAGGGTGAGATGGTGGGTAGAAATATGGCATGCAAAAGAGGCTCATTTAACAGGAGCCAGAAACAGAGGATGATTTTGTGCTTTAGCTCAACACACACCCTACACCCTTTTATACACATCCAGCCGTTTCTGTGAAAAAGGCGACTAACATAAAATATTATTTGTGGTCGGTCGCACTCCTATCTCACACAGCTGTATGTGTATTTCTTTGTTTAACCTCTGAATTATTGTTGTATAAACACACAAATGAGAAAATGATATATGCAAGTTCCATAAGACTAATGTTGGTACAGTGTCAAAGTAAACCAACAGAAATAAATCACTTTTCTGCTTAGCAAACACTTCTAGCCAGAGCACAAGAACCTTTAGGTCACTTGACCAGCCAAGGCTGTAACACAGTATAGCCTACCCTCACATGCTAATGGCACTCCTCTGTCAGAGAGAGACAGGGAGAGAGACAGGGAGAGAGAGAGAGAGAGAGAGAGAGAGAGAGAGAGAGAGAGAGAGAGAGAGAGCGAGAGACCGAGAGACCGAGAGACCGAGAGGCCAGACCAGGGAGACAAACAGACTAGGCCCATAAATGAGGGTGTAGACAGACTCCTGTTTCTACTTTAACTGCACTGATGATTAAGCAGAGACCTTTTTTTCATTTCCTGGAAAATCACAATGAGGGGCCAACATCATTTCACTGTACAGTACTTTTCCTCTTAAACAGCCGTCTGAAGCTCGCATCTGCTACAAGACCATGGTGCTTGCCTACGGAGCTGTGAGGGGAACGGCACCTCCGTACCTTCAGGCTCTGATCAGTCCCTACACCCAAACGAGGGCATTGCGTTCATCCACCTCTGGCCTGCTGGCTCCCCTACCTCTGCGGAAGCACAGTTCCCGCTCAGCCCAGTCAAAACTGTTCGCTGCTCTGGCACCCCAATGGTGGAACAAGCTCCCTCACGACGCCAGGACAGCAGAGTCACTCACCACCTTCCGGAGACACTTGAAACCCCACCTCTTTAAGGAATACCTGGGATAGGATAAAGTAATCCTTCTACCCCCCCTTACCCCACCCCAAAGAAAGAAAAAAAAAGAAAACATATTGTAAAGTGTTTATCCCACTGGCTATAAGGTGAATGCACCAATTTGTAAGTCGCTCTGGATAAGAGCGTCTGCTAAATGACGTAAATGTAAATGTAAATGTCTATCCTCACCCCTCTCTCTACCTTGCACTGAGAGACATGCCTGTTTTACAGTACATTGTTGCAGTGGCTACTAGCTTGTTGTTTAGGAAAGAAACAGCTGGACATCGATCACAACTTATAGCCCACATTGAATGACTACAAAATCCAATCCATCTGTAAAGTAACACTCCTCTCACCAAGTTGGTCTTATGGGAGCTGAGGTGGGCTGTGTCAACTGAATACACAGAGCCCCTGCTAGCAGTCAAGTTAAATCAATTTTCACGGTGGAACAGTGGACTATTCATTCTGGGATGCCCTGTGAAGCAGCCATTTTTCTTACTGCATATGGGCCCTTAGGATTCCTAGCCTGACCTTGGAAAACCTCATCAGAGCTAGCCTGTGATCCAGTTGGCCCGTGTCCGTGGTGCAATGTGTGTTTCTGTGGCCTGTGTTTTTGTCTCTGAGGAGTCACAGCCTTGAGGGAGGCCCTGCGGCGGCCTAGTCCGGCCCGGGGTTCTGGCCTACCTGAAACACTATCCAGGTCAGGTCTGGGCCTCTCACTGTTCAAACACCACATTTTACTGCTGGGTCTGCTAAGTTTAGGACTCTGCATCTGCAAACACACGCTGCAAAGTGCTTCAGAAAGAAAGACAAAAATGGGTAAAGAAAAACCCAACTACTACTTTACAGTACGCGCTCTGTATGAGGGTACTTTACAGTACGCACTCTGAATGAGGGTACTTTACAGTGCGCGCTGTATGAGGGTACTTTACAGTACGCGCGCTGTATGAGGGTACTTTACAGTACGCGCGCTGTATGTGGGTACTTTACAGTACGCGCTCTGTATGAGGGTAGACGCCGGGCGGAGGGCCGGAGGTCAAATGAAAGGATAAGAAAAAGGTGTGGGTAATATGATTGAGTTAAAGTTTAACCCAGGGAGAGGTACTGTAAACGTCAGACGAGCCCGACAGGAATAACTGAATGGTGTCGTAAAGCAATTTGTGAATGAGGCTCGAGCGGGCTGTGGCCCTCCCCTGCTCCTGGCTCTGCTTGGCCCTCTTGTCGACCCTCAACTGTCTGGCCAAGTCCTGTTCTCTAGACATTCTGCTCACACCATGGCACAGCCTGAGCCTGCCATGTCTGACAGAGAGGGAACTGGTGACTGAACTGACTGAAGTCACTGTTTGCCAATTGCCATATGGCAAGTCTGCTTATAAATCCAATAAATAAATCCTCCACAGTCTTATTTTGAGTAGGTACTCTCTAAGAAAAGAACACTGTCACTGAACATTATTACCCCTGTCTGTTTATCTAGGCCAGAGGCTCCCAAACTTTTTCACTCAGGAAAATGTTGCAGTTTTAAAGCTCATTTTCTTGCAATTCTATACATTTTGCCATGTCTAATGTGTATTCATGTGATATTTGAGTGACTCAAACATTACAACAAAATCTATGGGCTAAAAACCTAGCTGAATAATGTTAGCTGACATGGGCTAGTTGATCTGGACATTTCTGACAAGTTATAAATAGTATGTAATGACTAACATGACAAGAGGAAAACTGATAATGCATTATCTAATTTCGAAATTGCACCTTGTGCATTCCACTATTACAACTTTCAAGAGTAAGTTGAAAGCATCCCCCCTGTCGATCCCTCGTGCCCCCCCCAAAAAAAGGAGGGAATGGCTATTCAGAAGTCTGGCAGACTTGATCTCGCTGGAGAGAGTAGACAGAGTGTAAGAGAGGGCAGGCAGGGGATGAATCATCCGGGACTGGAGCGGGGCCGGGAAGGAGGGCGGGAGAGATGCCGTGATGTATTCGTTCCGTGGCTCACTTCCGCTCCCCTCTGGCCCTCATCCACCACCACCCCCTCCTCCCTCCTTCCCCTGCCTGGCCCTGCAGCTCTCCTGGGAGGCTGAGTAACCAGGATGAAATGTTCGGGCTCTGCCAACGCCAGCCTGAGGACCAGATGTGTGGCCTGAAGGTGGTGAGGCCGCGACGCAACGGAAACCAAATATAAACCAGTGTACCGTAACACCTCTGAAGACTCTTTTTTAATAAAGAGGGAGGAGGGGAGGGCAGGGGCATCGCCGTAGCCCGGTTAACGGGACCCACATTTGGGCAAGCCAGGGCCTGTTTCTTCCTGGTAACGCTGGCAGCTGTCGTAGACGGGCGCGTTGCCCGGTGGCAAACATAGCTAGGCCTAACTTCACATTGCATCTAGCAGAATGCTGAGATTTACGTGGAAACCTGGAAGGGAGAGAGAATGACGGATGTCCTCTCCTAAAATTAGTGCCCTGGCTATCTCAACACTGGAGGCATTCAGCTCAGTCTGCCTGACTGTTTGGGCAGCTGTTGGGAGAGCAATTTCTTTGAATCCGGATTGTAAACATGCAGGGGAAAGGTTCTGAACTGGCCCAGGCAGGGACTGCTCTGCCAGCCAAGCCTGCACAAGCGTCACAACTGACTCATGCCTCCAACCTCAGCTGGAGCAAAGGCCGGGTACAGCACGTCACTCCATGGTTTCAGTATTACGGCTTTTACACTTCACAGCCCTTCTTGGCACCGCAGAGGAAAACGCCGACGTAGGAGATGGTGGTGGTGGTGAAGATGTTGGATGGATGTATCTGGAGCGTAGGGGAGACTCCTCACTCCTCCACCAGGCCTGTGGGTAGCTGTGGTCATCCCTGGCAGCAGCAGGGACCATTTAGCTAACAGGCTTTTACAGAGAAAACGTTCCAACACACACACACAGGGAGGCCTGGGAGGTCTGACCTCCTGTCTCAAAGTGCAGCTTGTCAAACGCTGGATGTAACTGAGGCCAGTGTGTAAACAGTGGAACTTCCCTGTAGGGCTTTCCCCAGACCAGGACTCATCTACGACACCCACCCTCCGACCCCACCCCCAAAACCACCATTGACACCATGGAAAGCTAAATATTACAGTTCACAAATCCTTAGATTTTCCTTGGGATGGATGGCCTTTGGAGAGTGTGCTGTAATGGTGCATGCTTAGTCTGTGTCAGCTGAGGTCTAATGGTTGGCTCAGCAGGTAGTATTGACTGGTCGTTTCTATATCCAGCACCATCAGTGAGAGGGGGCAGGCAGGGAGGAAACAGGATTAGCAGTAGGCAGGAAATCAATAATCAATATTTTCTAGGAAGTTGTGTCCAGTTGTAGTTAAGGAGCTGATAAAATCCCAAGCGGGAGGTTAGGGCTACTGTTGCAGAAAAGGGTATGAACACACGATAACCTATGACCACACAATAACCTAAGTCACTGGAGCAAACCAAAGGCAGTGGTATGAACAATAGGCCAAACCCCCATCACCCCTCATTCACATAGCCTATGCTCACTGTAGTCCAGATAATACAATATGGATGGAGACACAATTCATGTGAAATTAGATCATTATTGATTTGAACTGGGATGTTCTTTAGAGGGTACTCTCTTTGTTCTCTTTTGGGAAAGGAAGTGTGCAGCGCACTATTGGGTAAATCCATATGAATTCATTTAAAAAGCTTACAAACAGGGTTGTCAAACTATTTAATAATTTCTTACACAAAAATGTTTGAATAGAAATTGACATTTTCTTTTATCTTTAATGTCAATGATCTAAAAACGCGTAAACTCCGATTTTTTTCATATTCACATATGTTGTAGCTTAGACCCAACTTTACATCATCTGAGGTATTAGTGTTGTGCCGGCCATCGGCTGAGACACAACACGCTGTTGAATACAGGGTGGGTGTCATTTCAATAATATAACATTTTAAAGTTCTAATTACAACCACAAAGATGGCCGCCGGTCCACACACCATCGAATGTCAACTGGTCATGTCTATACTATTATCTATCCTTCAATGATTTCAACAGATTTCCTATGGAGGATTGACAGTAGGCTCAAATGTAAAACAACATATTCCATTTCAAGTCAACATTCTCTGATGTGTGGACCTCCAACCATCTTTGTAGTATTATATGAAAGTCAAAATGTCTATTTGATTCCCATTTTAGTACATTTATCAACCAAAACATTACACCCACCCTGTATTTAAGAGCATGTTGTGTCTCAACCGATAGTGGGCACAACACAAATACCTCAGATGATGCAAAATAGGGTTTTAGCTACAACATATAAGAATATGAAAAAAATTAGAATTTCCCACGTTTTTAGAGAATTGATGATTAAGGTTAAAAAATGACAATTTTTATTTTTTTAAACATTTTTTTAAAGAAATTATAAAACAGTTTGACAACCCTGTTTATAAGCTTTTACATTATATCAATCTCAACCATTGATATTTTCCAGTTATGAAGACATGGATGTCTCATGGTATGGTGGGGTATGCTAAATAAGTCATCATTGAGCACCTTTATCTCTTGAATGTTTTGGCATTCAGGTCCAAAAAGTCACTTTCTGAGTACTTCTCCAATGGGCAAATATGTATGGAAGATTTCGTTCAAATTAAAAGGGATGCTGTCAAAAAGTGAGTGAACTCAAATGGATTTACCCTCCTGTAAATCACAAAGAGAGGCATGATTGAGGGGCTAAGGGGTGGTGACAATTTTTGGCCTGAAGATGCATGGCTAGGTTTGGATGGGGGGGTTATGCTATATGGTGGGAGGTGGAGCACAGGAGGTTGGTGGCACCTTATTTGGGGAGGATGGGCTTGTGGTAATGTCTGGAGCGGGATTAGTGGAATGGTATCAAATACATCAAACATGGGTTCCATGTGTTTGATGCCATTCCATTAGCTCCTTTCCAGCCATTATTGTGAGCCGTCCTCCCCTCAGCAGCCTCCACTGAGGTGGAGAGTGTCTTACTTTAAGCCCATCAGGCGGCCTTAACTGAGACATACTACTATAACCCTGCATCGATTGAGGAAATGGACCATGGTTGGAGATTTTGTTTAGCCAGACAGATGGTGTATAATGATCAAGACATGGGATGTTTGCCAAGACGAACAACTCTCCAGTACTGACACCTCTCTGGATCCCCCTGAGCACCAGATGTTCCTCTTATCTCCAGACCAGACCAGTCTGTTAGAGCAGCTGTACTGCTGGGAAGAGACCTGCCTATCCATCGCAATTCAAGACCATTTTCATAAAAACGTATCTCTCTCCAGTTTCTAAAACAAAAGTGTGTAACAGCTGGCAGACAGAAGGGATGATATGAATGGATATAGACTTTCACTCATAGCATCTTCAGAAGTGAACAGGAGGGGAGAGTGTACTATTCTGCTGGATGGGTGTTTCAGTGTGTGATCGATGGGAACATTTTCAAACCATGTTCTTGGAGTGGTTAGCTTATGTTGTGCGAGAAGATATGCTGCCCAAGTCAAGCTAAGCACTGCAAGCAACACAGAAAATATGACTGAAAGCGTAACATTAAGTAATATTGAATTAGGCCTACAACTATACGGCTTGCTGAGCTGCGGTCAATAATATTGACTTTGACGATGAATTCTAGGTAAAGCTCCTTTTTAATGGACATGTGAGGGTACAGTACATTGTGTCCTAGATTGACGTAAAGAGGTTACCTCAATACAAGGCAACAATGACCCCTCACAAGTGGGCGGACATTGCTGAACTCTCTGTGCCCGATTAGATGACTAACATTACTGAGAGAAGACAAGGCCACAGTCTTGTTTGCCATAGAGTGGACGGACGCCACAGGATCGATTCCATTCAACACTGGGCTTTATTGGTTGCATCACACTGTGTGAGATTGCTCAATGTTGCCCAGGCTTCAAAGAACAGGCCAAATACAGGGATCAACACACATTCTGTCTGTCTGTGTGCACTGTATCCATGACAGTGGGATTGTATTTTATTGTGATGGAGGGAGCAGATCACATGAATGACCTGACACACTCCCTATATCCTGGAAAAGGAATCTGTCAGGTCAGCATGATGGTAGTGGTACCACTTCAAAACTGTAAATGTGGGCTCTGTGACAAGGCTGACCTAGTACAACCTCTAGTCTAGGCCTATCTTTGTGCACATAGGCTGCTCATTCCTGCCTATGTCTGTATGTTACCATGTGTATCAATGTTGGATAGGATTCTAACATGGAATATGGTTCTAATCAAATGTTATTTTAGCATGGATAGACCTTGCCCTGGCCCAACTCCGCTTCGTTTTCCTGCTGCTGAATCCATAGCCAGCAGTGAGTGTATTCATGAGCTTGTGCTCAGGGCAAAATCAGGAGGGTGGGTAACTAGTGTGACGAAGAGTCATGTAGCCAGCTATACCTCTCTGTGGTGAGGAATGAAATTGGTTCATCAACTTATAAATGCCACTTATGTGTTGGCCTTCAAAGCAAGATGCACCATGATTTATGCTGGCTATGTAGCCTATGCTTAGTTATAACTATGTTATACCATTTACAGGTGTCAGTAAGCAACGACATTAAAATACAATTTCTACTTTGTGTACTCTCAAACATGTTCCATACAAGTTAAATGCTTGATTAACATTTTATAAACATGTAGCGTCATCCTTTATGGTTATTTTAAGGCATATAATATGTTAACTCTCCCTATGTAGCAAATTCCCAACTGACTGACATATTGGCTGTTATTTAGTAGTCAGGAAGATGATAATAATACATTATAAGGTGGTCATAGGCTACGCATAGATGTGTATGACAGGTCTTAACAACGCAGTATAACTGCATCATAGGGAAGGAGGGGGCATACAAATAATATTAACATGGTAATACTAATAATGCATGCAGATAAGGTTACTTACATGTCCGTTGCAAGTCAGGTCCTCCTTGTTGCGCAACTCAAAAGATTCTTCCTCCTCTTTCTCCCCATAGTCCCGTCCGAGCAAATTGAAACCCTGCCTGCAGCACAGAAACCAGCAAAATCCTTGCAAAGGCATTCAAATCAGGTAAAGTTAGGTGTTTTCGACTATTCTTGTCGTAAAGTCAACATTCAAAGTCTGGCCTCTGGGGGTGCGCTTGTAAGTCTCACAGTACGTAACTAAATCCAGAGTCGCTTGAGGATAACATCCAAGTTGAACAGCCTCTCTCCATAGACTTCCAGAGAGGGAATATGAGAAACAGACTCAGACGCCAAGAGAACAGTCCAACACTAGCCTATAGAAGAAACATAGAGGCTATCCAAGAGTTCAACCTGGTGAAAATTAGTCTGAAAGTTGTGTCAAATCTGTCCTTCCAAAATTATAGTTGTTGCCTTGTCCCACACCTCGTATCTGAAGTCGTCGCGCACGTTATCACAAGCTAACTAAAATGCCAATGTATCTACTTTTCAAACCTAAATACCACTCACTACTGGCTGACAAAACCATGAACATTGTAAATAAGAGCCGTCTAAAGAAATCAATATGAAGAGCGAAATTCTTGTTGTCTGCTGCTATTCACATTTTACAGTGTAATAGCTAAACTAAAGGGTAGGCAGGCGATTATGACTGACTTGATTTGAGTTTGAACAAAAGCGTGCAAGAGATCAGCCAGCCTTGAATGGGCGGGGCGAGCCGTCCCCTCATGTCCAATGCGAAATATTACCGGCTGGACTCTAACGCCCAGACAAGGCACGCCCATCTACCAACAGACTTTTGCGTCACATGTCTCTTTGATGACCTACCACTTTAGCGTCCTTGCCCATCATTCTTGAGAAAATCACTTTCAGCAGAGGAAGTGGGAGTAGAGTGGGATTGCATATTTCATAGAAAATGCTTGAAACACATCCTACAACAACCCAAACTCCATGAAACATTCTATGCCTTCTTTATAAAGAGATTCCATAAAAACAAGTCACTTTGATACAGCTAGGACTTTTTTTTTTGTGTGGGGGGGTATTTTACCTCCTTTTTCTCCCCATTTTGGTGGTATCAACTGGTAGTTAGAGTCTTGTCCCATCGCTGCAACTCCCGTACGGACACGGGAGAGTGTCGTAGTAAATATATTATGTTATAGCTTGGTCTGACTAAAATCTTGTGCATGACCCATCTTGTGTGGGGCCTTTGGATTTAATACAATGCACAAAGACTTCTATCTTGTCGGCCTTATCAGCAGGTGGCTATGGACAACACCCACGCCATAGGTCTCTCAGTTCTCCCAACTCACGAAGTTATTGCTCTGAGGACATACACACACACACCCCCACACACACACACACATACACACACACACACACACACATCATCATTGTTAAACATACACACATACACACACACACACATACACACACATACACACACACACACATACACACACACACACACACACACACACACACACACATACACACACGCACACACACACACACACACACATCATCATTGTTAAACATACACACATACACACACACACACATACACACACATACACACACACACACACACACACACACACACACACACACACACATACACACACGCACACACACACACACACACATCATCATTGTTAAGCACACACACACAAAAACCCCCTTCTCTTAGGCTGAACATCTGAAGACAGAGAACCCGACTCAGAGCCAATGCAATGGAAGTGACCTCGACCAACTCATCAGGACCAATCAGAAGATCAGAACTACTAGAATCAACCTACTTTATTTTATTGTATAAAATGTCAGCACACAATGTTTAGGGGCTCGCTCTCTCAGATATCTCCTCACGAGGTTGACGAACGGGTCCGTGCACGCTATTTACAGATATCTTTACCTCTGAATAAACTGCCTCATATTATACAATTATCCACCTTGTCCGAAAGTCTCTACTTGGTCTCCGTTCTCCAGTAAACTTGTGATCATCAACAAGAGGCGAAGGTCGAGAGTCGTGCGTCCTCAGAAACACAATCCAACTGAGCCTCACTGCTTCTTGACACAGTGCCCGCTTAACCCGGAAGCCAGCCGCACCAACGTGCCGGAGGAAACGCCGTACACCTTGCGACAGTGTCAGCGTGCACTGCGCCCGGCCCGCCACAGGAGTCGCTAGTGCGCGATGGGATAAGAACATCCCTGCCGGCCGAACCCTCCCCTACCCTGGGCCAATTGTGCGCCGCACCATGGGTCTCTCGTTCGCGGCCGGTTATGACAAAGCCTGGACTCGAACCAGGATCTCTAGTGGCACTCGGGAGGCCAGCTAGGGCTTTTTCGTATCAGGTTAGGAGTATTAGGTTAAGGTTGGGGTTAGGTTGGCAAAAATGCTCTCCTAACCTGCTACGAAAAGTTACTTATATCAAAGTGGCATGTTTTTAGGGAGTCCCTATGTTTTCTTACCACATTTCTACTTCATGTTTGTGTGAAGACTACTGTAAATACTGTGTTGGTAGGCCTAAGCCAGTGCTTGTTTAATTGTGTATTTTCTGGCTGTTTTTTATGGTTGATTTAGTGTGTGAGTGTGTGTGTGTGTTAATACAGGCATTTGCTCTCGGAAACACATGAAATGCCTCGATAGGAAGCAGATGGACTCGCTCGCTTTATTCTCTATTCCAGGAAACTCCTTTCAATGACTTCACAGGCAGTTATGATAATCACTGATCACTAATTGACAGAGCTCTTCTTCCCAAATGTTGTTAACAAAGATAAGCCTGTCTGTGACTTTGTTTGGGTTTGCACTACAAGAAAGCATTTTTCTCTACTTGTGATATCAGATGGAACTCATGAGTGTATTACTTTGTGGTCGGAACTTCTTTATCATGACTACCAGATTTAATCAGATTATATCTAGATGTGTTTTTAGCCAATATGAATTTGGCAAATTATACTTTGTGTTTTGTTCCAGAGTGAATATTGAAAAGTAATTACCAGACAATAAAGCTTTGACACTAGACTAATAATATACTAGACAAGTGTATGAATTTGCTTTTAGAGCAATTCAGGAGAACTAGAAAACAACCAGCACCTCTAAACTTCTATCCACATTCCCCTCACTTACATAGGCCTACAACCTCTTAAAATGGTCCACACACACACAGTCGTGAAGAAGACGCGACAGTGCCTCTCCCCGTCAGGAGGTTGAAAATATTTGCCATGGGACCTGAAATCCTCTAAAAGGTATACAGCTGCACCATTAAGAGCATCTTGACTGGCTGCATAACTGCTTGGTATGGCAACAGCACCGCCCTCCATCGCATGGCGCTACAGAGGGTGGTGCGGAGAGCCGAGTACATCACTCCCTGCCATCCAGGACCTCTATATCAGGCGATGTGAAAGGAAGGCCCGGAAAATTGTTAAAGACCCTAGCCACTCAAGCCATAGACTGTTCTCTCTGCTTCCACACGGCAAGCGGTACCGAGCAACAATTCTGACACCAACAGGCTCCTGAACAGCTTCTATCCCCAGCCATAAGATGGCAAAATAGCTAACAAAATGGCTGCACAGGCTATCTGCATTGACCCTTTAATTTTATTTTTATTTTTGCACACTATGCACACTCACAGGACTCCACACACACACTCACACACACACACAAACACACTTAACACGCACACACATTCATACTGACTCTACACACACGCACACACACTCACATACAATCATAATATAAGCTGCTGGTACTCTGTTTATCATATATCCTGATGCCTAGTCACCTTACCCCTATACATATCTACCTCTACCACTCCAGTATCCCTGCACACTGTAAATATGGTACTGGCACTGACCCTGGAACTGACCCTGTATATAGCTACTGACCCAAGAACTGACCCTGTATATAGCTACTGACCCTGAAACTGACCCAGGAACTGACCCTGTATATAGCTACTGACCCTGGAACTGACCCTGGAACTGACCCTGTATATAGCTACTGACCCTGGAACTGACTCTGTATATAGCTACTGACCCTGGAACTGACCCTGTATATAGCTACTGACCCTGGAACTGACCCTGTATATAGCTACTGACCCTGGAACTGACCCTGGAACTGACCCTGTATATACAGTACCTTGCAAAAGTATTCACCCCCCTTGGCGTTTTACTATTTTGTTGCATTACAACCTGTAATTTAAATTGATTTTTATTTGGATGTCATGTAATGGACATACACAAAATAGTCCAAATTGGTGAAGTGAAATGAAAAAAATAACTTGTTTAAAACAATTATAAAAAATAAACAATGGAAAAGTGGTGCGTGCATATGTATTCACCCCCTTTGCTATGAAGCCCCTAAATAAGATCTGGTGCAACCAATTACCTTCAGAAGTCACATAATTAGTTAAATAAAGTCCACCTGTGTGCAATCTAAGTGTCACATGATCTGTCACATGATCTCAGTATATATACACCTGTTCTGAAAGGCCCCAGAGTCTGCAACACCACTAAGCAAGAGGCATCACCAAGCAAGTGGCACCATGAAGACCAAGGAGCTCTCCAAGCAGGTCAGGGACAAATTTGTGGAGAAGTACAGATCAGGGTTGGGTTATAAAAAATATCAGAAACTTTGAAAATCCCAAGGAGCACCATTAAATCCATTATTAAAAAATGGAAAGAATATGGCACCACAACAAACCTGCCACGAGAGGGCTGCCCACCAAAACTCATGGACCAGGCAAGGAGGGCATTAATCAGAGAGGCAACAAAGAGACCAAAGATAACCCTGAAGGAGCTGCAAATGTCCACAGCGGAGATTGGAGTATCTATCCATAGGACCACTTTAAGCCGTACACTCCACAGAGCTGGGCTTTACGGAAGAGTGGCCAGAAAAAAGCCATTGCTTCAAGACAAAAATAAGCAAACATGTTTGGTGTTCGCCAAAAGACATGTGGGAGACTCCCCAAACATATGGAAGAAGGTACTCTGGTCAGATGAGACTCAAATTTAGCTTTTTGGCCATCAAGGAAAACGGTATGTCTGGCGCAAACCTAACACCTCTCATCACCCTGAGAACACCATTCCCACAGTGAAGCATGGTGGTGGTAGCATCATGCTGTGGGGATGTTTTTCATCTGCAGGGACTGGGAAACTGGTCAGAATTGAAGGAATGATGGATGGCGCTAAATACAGGGAAATTCTTGACGGAAACCTGTTTCAGTCTTCCAGAGATTTGAGATTGGGACGGAGGTTCGCCTTCCAGCAGGACAATGACCCTAAGCATACTGCTAAAGCAACACTTGAGTGGTTTAAGGGGAAACTTTTTAATGTCTTGGAATGGCCTAGTCAAAGCCCAGACCTCAATCCAATTGAGAATCTGTGGTATGACAGCGGAACCCATCCAACTTGAAGGAGCTGGAGCAGTTTTGCCTTGAATAATGGGTAAAAATCCCAGTGGCTAGATGTGCCAAGCTTATAGAGACATACCTCAAGAGACTTGCAGCTGTAATTGCTGCAAAAGGTGGCTCTACAAAGTATTGACTTTGGGGGGGGGTGAATAGTTACGCACTCTCAAGATTTCTGTTTTTTTGTCTTTAGTTGTTTGTTTCACCCCAAAAATATTTTGCATCTTCAAAGTGGTAGGCATGTTGTGTAAATAAAATGATACAAACTCCCAAAAAATCTATTTTAATTCCAGGTTGTAAGTCAACAAAATAGGAAAAATGCCAAGAGGGGTGAATACTTTCGCAAGCCACTGTAGCTACTTACTTTCTCATGTTCTTCTTATTTCTATTTCTCGTGTGTTTTTGTCTTACTTTACTTAATTTTATTGTCAAGGACGGGCGTAGGTGTGGTGTGGAATCAATTGCAGGATGCAGATGCAAGTCCAAAAACACTTTAATAAAGTCCACAGAAATAACGGCTACAAACCGAGCCGGTTGAACAAGGAAAAAATAAACGCACTCAGCGTAAAAGTACAACAAACGCACAACGTGCGGACTCTCTAATAACATAGAGCACAAACTGACTGGCAACACCTGCTGACATGGAACAACTACACACAACCACAAGACAGAAACAACGAGAACTTAAAGGACACATAATCAAGACGAAATGAGCAACAGGTGTAACAAATCAGACCAAACCAAACACACACAGAAACAACGAACGGTGGCAGCTAGTACTCCGGGGACGACGACCGCCGAAGCCTGCCCGAACAAGGAGAAGGAGCAGCCTCGGCCGAAACCGTGACAGTACCCCCCCCTTGACGCGCAGCTCCAGCCGTGCGCCGACCCCGGCCTCGGGGACGACTAGGAGGACGCGGAGCAGGGTGCGTGGGATGACCACGATGGAACTCAGTCAGAAGAGACGGGTCTAAGATATCTCTCCTCGGCACCCAGCACCGCTCCTCCGGACCGTACCCCTCCCACTCCACAAGATATTGGAGACCCCCCATCCGGCGTCTCGAATCCAGGATGGACCGAACTGTGTACGCCGGAGCCCCCTCAATGTCCAGCGGGGGCGGAGGGGTCTCTGCTATCTCACACTCCTGGAGTGGACCAGCTACCACCGGCCTGAGGAGAGACACATGGAACGAGGGGTTAATATTCTTATACTCAATAGGAAGTTGTAATCTGTAACATACCTCGTTCAACCTCCTCAGGACTTTAAAAGGCCCCACAAACCGCCGACCCAGCTTCCGGCAGGGCAGGCGGAGGGGCAGGTTTCTGGTCGAGAGCCAGACTCGATCTCCCGGTGCGTACACCGGTCCCTCACTGCGGTGGAGATCGGCGCTCGCCTTGTGTCGACGGATGGCCCGCTGCAGATGTACGTGAGCAGCGTTCCACGTCTCCTCCGAGCGCCGCACCCACTCATCCACCGCAGGGGCCTCGATCTGGCTCTGATGCCAAGGTGCCAGAGCCGGCTGGTAATCTAATACACATTGGAAAGGAGTGAGCCTCGTGGAAGAGTGGCGAAGGGAGTTCTGGGCCATCTCAGCCCAGGGAACATACCTCGCCCACTCCTCCGGCCGGCCCTGGCAATACGACCTCAGAAACCTACCCACATCCTGGTTTACTCGTTCAACCTGCCCATTGCTCTCCGGGTGGTACCCCGAGGTAAGGCTCACCGAGACCCCCAAGTGCTCCATGAACGCTCTCCAGACTCGAGAGGTAAACTGGGGGCCTCGATCAGACACTATATCCTCGGGTACCCCGTAATGCCGGAAGACGTGAGTGAATAGTGCCTCAGCGGTCTGTAGGGCAGTGGGAAGACCCGGCATGGGAAGGAGACGACAGGCCTTCGAGAACCGATCCACAACGACCAGGATGGTGGTATTTCCCTGGGAGAGGGGAAGATCAGTAACGAAATCCACCGAGAGGTGAGACCAGGGTTGTTGTGGAACAGCAGGGGTTGTAACTTACCCCTGGGCAAATGTCTGGGTGCCTTACACTGGGCACATACCGAACAGGAGGAAACATAAACCCTCACATCCATTTACATTTACATTTACATTTTAGTCATTTAGCAGACGCTCTTATCCAGAGCGACTTACAGGAGCAATTAGGGTTAAGTGCCTTGCTCAAGGGCACATTAACGTCATTTAGCAGACGCTCTTAGCCAGAGCGACTCACAAATTGGTGCGTTCACCCTATAGCCAGTGGGATAACCACTTTACAATTGGGGGGGGGGGGTAGAAGGATTCCTTTATCCTATCCCAGGTATTCCTTAAAGAGGTGGGGTTTCAAATGTCTCCGGAAGGTGGTGAGTGACTCCGCTGTCCTGGCGTCGTGAGGGAGCTTGTTCCACCATTGGGGTGCCAGAGCAGCGAACAGTTTTGACTGGGCTGAGCGGGAACTATGCTTCCGCAGAGGAAGGGAGCCAGCAGGCCAGAGGTGGATGAGCGCAATGCCCTCGTTTGGGTGTAGGGACTGATCAGAGCCTGAAGGTACAGAGGTGCCGTTCCCCTCACTGCTCCATAGGCAAGCACCATGGTCTTGTAGCGGATGCGAGCTTCAACTGGAAGCCAGTGGAGTGTGCGGAGGAGGGGGGTGACGTGAGAGAACTTGGGAAGGTTGAACACCAGACGGGCTGCGGCATTCTGGATGAGTTGTAGGGGTTTAATGGCACAGGCAGGGAGGCCAGCCAACAGCGAGTTGCAGTAGTCCAGACGGGAGATGACAAGTGCCTGGATTAGGACCTGTGCCGCTTCCTGTGTAAGGCAGGGTCGTACTCTCCGAATGTTGTAGAGCATGAACCTGCAGGAGCGGGTCACCGCCTTGATGTTGGCGGAGAACGACAGGGTGTTGTCCAGGGTCACGCCTAGGCTCTTCGCACTCTGGGAGGAGGACACAGCGGAGTTGTCAACCGTGATGGCGAGATCATGGAACGGGCAGTCCTTCCCCGGGAGGAAGAGCAGCTCCGTCTTGCCAGGGTTCAGCTTGAGGTGGTGATCCGTCATCCATACTGATATGTCTGCCAGACATGCAGAGATGCGATTCGCCACCTGGTTATCAGAAGGGGGAAAGGAGAAGATTAGTTGTGTATCGTCAGCGTAGCAATGATAGGAGAGACCATGTGAGGATATGACAGAGCCAAGTGACTTGGTGTATAGGGAGAAAAGGAGAGGGCCTAGAACTGAGCCTTGGGGGACACCAGTGGTGAGAGCACGTGGTGCGGAGACAGCTTCTCGCCACGCCACTTGGTAGGAGCGACCGGTCAGGTAGGACGCAATCCAGAAGTGAGCCGCGCCGGAGATGCCCAGCTCGGAGAGGGTGGAGAGGAGGATCTGATGGTTCACAGTATCAAAGGCAGCAGACAGGTCTAGAAGGACAAGAGCATCCCTGGCTAACGTTGGCCACCAGTACTTAGTGCTAAGGCAGTGCACCGTCCGGCCAATCCCTGGATGTCCAGAGGAGGGTGACGTGTGAGCCCAATATATAAGTCGATCCCGAACCTCGAACGGCACGTACGTCCGACCCACAGGACACTGTGGAGGGCTAGGATCGGTACGCAACGCCCGCTCGATTTCGGAATCGACCTCCCACACCACCGGTGCCACCAGGCAAGATGGCGGGAGTATGGGCGTGGGCTCAATGGACCTCTCCTCCGTGTCATACCGCCGGGACAGAGCATCTGCCTTACCATTCTGGGACCCAGGGATGTACGTGATCTTAAAAACGAACCGGGCCAGAAACATATTCCACCTAGCCTGGCGAGGGTTCAGTCTCCAAGCTGCCCGGATGTACTCCAGGTTTCGGTGGTCTGTCAAAATGAGGAAAGGGGTGTTGAGCCCCCTCTAGCCAATGCCTCCACACCTTTAGGGCCTGGACCACGGCTAGCAGCTCCCTGTCCCCCACGTCATAATTTCGCTCCGCCGGACTGAGCTTTTTAGAGTAAAAAGCACAGGAACGGAGTTTCAGGGGCGTGCCAGATCGGGTGCAGAGCACGGCCCCTATACCGGCTTCAGACGCGTCTACCTCGACCTGGAATGGGAGTGCGGGATCCGGATGCGCCAACACCGGCGCCGAGGTAAACAGGTCCTTCAGTCTCCCAAAAGCCCTATCCGCCTCAGCAGACCACTGCAAGCGCACCGGACCTCCCTTTAGTAGAGACGTTATGGGAGCTGCCACCTGTCCAAAACCCCGGATAAACCTCCTGTAGTAATTCGCAAAACCCAAGAACCGCTGCACCTCTTTAACAGTAGTTGGAGTTTGCCAATTACGCACGGCCGACACACGGTCAACCTCCATCTTAACCCCTGACGCAGACAACTGATAACCCAAAAAGGAGACAGACTCCTGGAAAAACAGACATTTCTCTGCCTTGACATACAGATCATGCTCCAACAATCTCCTCAATACTCGGCGCACCAGGGCTACATGCTCGGCTCGGGTAGAAGAATACACTAGAATGTCGTCAATGTACACGACCACTCCCTGCCCCTGCATATCCCGGAAGATCTCATCAACGAAGGATTGGAAGACTGAATGAGCATTCATTAACCCGTATGGCATGACGAGATACTCGTAATGACCCGAGGTGGTACTAAATGCTGTCTTCCATTCGTCTCCCTCCCTAATACGCACCAAGTTGTATGCGCTCCTGAGATCCAAATTTGTGAAGAAACGCGCCCCGTGTAAAGACTCCGTCATAGTCGCAATCAGTGGGAGTGGATAACTGTATTTCACAGTAATCTGATTGAGACTGCGGTAATCAATACACGGGCGCAAACCTCCATCCTTTTTCTACACAAAAAAGAAACTCGAGGACGCAGGGGAAGTGGAGGGCCGTATGTATCCCTGTCTCAGAGACTCGGCTATGTAAGTCTCCATAGCTCTCTTCTCCTCTTGAGACAGAGGATACACATGGCTCCGCGGAAGCGCAGCTCCTACCTGGAGGTCTATCGCACAATCCCCCTGTCTATGTGGTGGCAATTGCGTCGCCTTCGCTTTACTAAACACAATTGCTAAATCATCATACTCGGGGGGGAATGTGCAATGCCGGCAGTTGGTTTGGACTTTCCACCGAGGTCGCCCCTACGGAAACGCCCAGACATCGCCCTACACACTGGACAGACCACTCCTTGAGAGCCCTCTGTTGCCACGAAATAGAGGGATTATTAGTAATCAGCCAGGGAAGCCCCAGCACCACCGGATACGCAGGAGAGTCTATAAGATATAGCTGAATAGTCTCCTCATGACCCTCCTGCGTCCCCATCCTAAGTGGAGCTGTGACCTCCCTAATCAACCCCGATCCCAATGGACGGCTATCTAAAGCATGTACTGGGAAGGGACTACTGACTGGAAGGAGGGGAATCCCTAACTCAGCACAAAATCGCCGATCTATAAAATTCCCAGCTGCGCCTGAATCTACTAGCGCCTTATGCTGGGAATGAGGTGCAACCTGTGGGAAGCAAACAGGTATGGTTAGGTGATCAACAGAGAGCTCTGGGTAAGTGGGGGCCTACTCACCTGGAAGGACTCCCCAGAGCGTGGCCTGCCGTCTCTCCCCCTAGGAGACCCCCCAGCACCTGGCCGCAGTGTGTCCTCCACGGCCACAGTAGGTACAGGGGTTGGTTCCCCTGGGGCTCCTTCTCCTCTCCTCTCTAGCGCCAGCACCCCCGAGCTCCATAGGACTAGGCTCTGAGGTGCTGGAGGGTGGAATGGACGACCCCCACTCAGGACGTCCGCGTGTGGCCAACAGGGTGTCGAGACGAATGGCCATGTCAACTAACTGGTCAAACGTGAGGGTGGTGTCCCTGCAGGCCAACTCACGACGGACGTCCTCCCGTAGGCTGCAGCGGAAGTGGTCTATGAGGGCCCGCTCATTCCACCCTGCGTCTGCCGCTAGAGTCCGGAACTCCAGTGCAAAATCCTGTGCGCTCCTCTTCCCCTGTCGGAGGTAGAATAGACGTTCTCCCGCCGCCTTCCCCTCAGGTGGATGGTCGAATACAGCCCTGAAGCGAAGGGAGAACTCCGCATAGGTGATCGTCACGGGGTCTATTCTCCTCCATTCGGCGTTGGCCCACTCCAACGCCTTGCCGGTGAGACAGGAGATGAGGGCAGAAACGCTCTCGTGTCCCGAGGGCACCGGGTGTACGGTGGCGAGGTAGAGTTCAACTTGTAGGAGGAAACCTTGACACCCGGCAGCGGTACCATCATACGCCCTCGGGAGCGAGAGCCGAATCCCACTGGGTTCCGGAGCGTGGACTAAGGGACTGACCGGTGCTGGTGGTACTGTGGGAGGAGGCGTGGGTGCCCAACTGGTCTCCAGGCGATGCAGGGTATTCATTACTCCTTGTAATGCGTTGGTGATCTGGGCTATCCTGTCATCCTGTCCGCGGACGCGCCTCCTCCCATGACTCGGTCGCTGCTGCTCCTGCTGATTCCATGAATGGTGTGTAGTTCTGTCAAGGACGGGCGTAGGTGTGGTGTGGAATCAATTGCAGGATGCAGATGCAAGTCCAAAAACACTTTAATAAAGTCCACAGAAATAACGGCTACAAACCGAGCCGGTTGAACAAGGAAAAAATAAACGCACTCAGCGTAAAAGTACAACAAACGCACAACGTGCGGACTCTCTAATAACATAGAGCACAAACTGACTGGCAACACCTGCTGACATGGAACAACTACACACAAACACAAGACAGAAACAACGAGAACTTAAAGGACACATAATCAAGACGAAATGAGCAACAGGTGTAACAAATCAGACCAAACCAAACACACACAGAAACAACGAACGGTGGCAGCTAGTACTCCAGGGACGACGACCGCCAAAGCCTGCCTGAACAAGGAGAAGGAGCAGCCTCGGCCGAAACCGTGACATTTATAGTACTACTAATATTGATTTCTGCATTGTTGGGAAAGAGGTTGTAAGAACGGTATTTCACTGTACTTGTGCATGTGACAATAAAACTTGAAACTTGAAACTCTTTCTACACTATAACACTCCACCGCTGTCCAACCCAAACCCTAACTTATACTGTCCTATTGACGCCCTCAAACACACACAGAGACACGCACACATCTACGCGCACACACATACACACACACACACACACACACTCCACAATCCTCCCCCACCTTTCCCTCTTCCACTTTGCTGAGCATTCTGTAAAGGTGCAGTGGTAGGAGGCAGAGTGACTGGTGCTAAATCCAGACACGTGATATCTCTCTAGACCCCTCGGCGCTCACTCTCATTTCTCCCTTAATATCCCTTCATTTCCCCTGCGCTGCTTGGAGCAAACTCCCCCATGCATTCATGCTCAGCCGGCATGAACTCATTCTTGACTGTAGGGTCATTCAGTAGGGATTGCTGTGTGCTGCAGACTACTATTCTGTCTGAGGATCATTCCCTACTGGTTGTGTATGTGCCGCTCTTGGCTCAATCCCTTTAGCATTCCATAATGCACATGCATAAGCATACATGTCTGAATGTACGCACACACACACACACACACACACACTACTGTCTCCCCCCATGCTCTGCGAACCCCCCACCCCTTCTGTACCCCACAGGGCTGTGAGGGATGAACTCTCATTATTGTGTGCAGCACAGCAGCTCAATAAAAGCCTATGGATGTCCCTGTTCTGCCGGGCGCCAGGGCCATGCTGCACAGTGTCATGGACCATAAGCTCTCTCTTTCTCTCTCTCTCTCTCTCTCTCTCTCTCTCTCTCTCTCTCTCTCTCTCTCTCTCTCTCTCTCTCTCTCTCTCTCTCTCTCTCTCTCTCTCTCTCTCTCTCTCTCTCTCTCTCTCTCTCTCTCTCTCTCTCTCTCTCTCTCTCTCTCTCTCTCTCTCTCTCTCTCTCTCTCTCTCTCTCTCTAGCTCTAGCTCTCTCTCTCTCTCTCTCTCTAGCGCTAGCTCTCTCTCTCTCTCTCTCTCTCTCTCTCTCTCTCTCTCTCTCTCTCTCTCTCTCTCTCTCTCTCTCTGGGCCAGATCCTCCCCATCCTCCCCCATCTCCCAAAACAATACCCCAGAGGCCCAGCTCCCACAGACCTGCAGGAACATATGTTTTATTTTTAGAGCTCACTCGCTCTGCCCACGCCAACGCAATAAAACTGAAAAAAAGAAAGGCCTCTCCCTCCATATATGGTTTATGAGAGTTGAAGTTTCACAGAAAGTGAATGGCTGTTATTATGATTACCCCCATAGAGCAAGATAATTCATAGTCAGAGTGTCTGATTTGTTTTTCTTTTTTGCTGAAGGAAGGAGCATCCAAAATATTCAATATTCCTCTTTCTCAGTTTGCGCCAACACAAAGAGATTGATCCCATTCATTTACAGTCTCTTTCCAAACTGTCTTACTCTCACCCAGCCCCCCTCTTTCTTTCTTTCTTTCTTTCTTTCTTTCTTTCTTTCTTTCTTTCTTTCTTTCTTTCTTTCTTTCTTTCTTTCTTTCTTTCTTTCTTTCTTTCTTTCTTTCTTTCTTTCTTTCTTTCTTTCTTTCTTTCTTTCTTTCGGTTCCCCCATCTCTCCCCTTCTGTCTTCCTCTCCCCCTGCTCTCCTCCTTTAAGCCCCCCTCTTTCCTGCATCTCAGTTTCCCGCAGTTGAGATATGATGCTCCATTAACACATGCACACACACACTCACTCATGCAGGCTAATCTGATACAGTGTGTCAGGCTGAGGCACTGGATCAGGAGCAGGGGGTGGATGAGGGGGTTAGTTAGCAGGCTAACCTGATACAGCGTGTCAGGCTGAGGCACCAGATCAGGAGCAGGGGGTGGATGAGGGGGTTAGTTAGCAGGCTAACCTGATACAGCGTGTCAGGCTGAGGCACCGGATCAGGAGCAGGGGGTGGATGAGGGGGTTAGTTAGCAGACTAACCTGATACAGCGTGTCAGGCTGAGGCACCGGATCAGGAGCAGGGGGTGGATGAGGGGGTTAGTTAGCAGACTAACCTGATACAGCGTGTCAGGTTGAGGCACCAGATCAGGAGCAGGGGGTGGATGAGGGGGTTAGTTAGTAGAGAGTTAGAGTGGGGTTGTGGATGTGATAGTGGGCCCCCCAGTGCAAACACAGACCAGCCCGGCTCCTCTCCTCTCTAGCCTGGTGAGTGGAGAACCATGTCTTTGACCCCACTCTCTAAGGGTGTCTCAGGGGGAGTGGGATATACATTTTCATTATGGGATATTTCCATTTCACACCACACACTTGTACAGCTTACACACTTGTACATGTGTGAAACCGGACAAATATAACCACCCTCTATCTGACCTTTTTGATGTGTGTCCCTGTAGTGAGAGATGAGAGAGGGGGGGCCTCTGTGATGCTGGGGTGTGGGTGCTACTTGTTTGGTATGTATGAGATTGGGATTGACTCTGCTATCCCTGGAAAAAGACCATAGCTGTGTAGGAGAGATTGCTCTAGTATTCGTAGTCATTTCTGGGGAGGAGGTCCACACAGGGAGACAGACAGGGTAGGGGTCGTCTTCTAAAGCCTATAAGAGTCTCACATAAAGACATTCTGAGATGTATCTTACTCTTGTTTCCACTTGTTCTTCCACCCACTCACTAACTCTCTCTCTCCTGGTGGGATATTCATAAAATACTTTCCCCAAGCCTTTCTGTTGGCTGATCCCACCCACTTCCTGTCTTCCTACCTCTCCGCTCCTGTCTTCTCCTCTCCACGGCCGCCCCAGCCCGTTTGTTGACATTGGTGGTTTGGTGTTTCCAATGGAGACGTTTTGTAGAATAGACCCAAGTCACATAGGCTGATGGGAGACAGAGCAGAGCAGGCCCTGTTGTTCACAGTCTCTCTGTGCACCATCCAGTTACATGTAGGATTACTGCACACGTCTTATGGGGGTGTACTTGACTGATTATTAACATTAATGTTTCCGTGAAGCTTTAAAAGTCAGTGTAAGTTAGTGGACCCTACGGACTTGTAAGGGATTGGAGCGGTGGGTAGGTTAGGATTGGAGAAGGGTAGGCCTATTTATTGATTGGTGCAAAATGGTGGTATTTACTTACAGGTGCAGAAGTTGAATAAAGTTGGATCCATCTAGATTTTCAACAACAAACAATAAATGGCCAATAATTGATGCTGTGAAAGGGGGGAGGGGGGTCCCTTTGGAAGGAGATCTGTCTTTGAAGAGTTAACTACAACCATCATCTTACAGATGCAGTCACAGTGTTCAAAGGTCAGGGGCCATCTCATTCCTCTGAAATAGGGATTTAGACTATCTACTTTACCCTATTGACCTCTCAACCCAGTTTCCCACAGGATTTCCTGAGTCCCCACTGGGTCAAGCATTGAACTCAACCCCCATCTCATCCCTCCACCCCTTACCCCACTGCTATTAGGTATGGTGGAGGTTTACGCTATGAGGCTACAGTTAGTTGGTGAATATTGGCCCATCATGTACTGGATAGTGGATAGTGGAGCCCTTTAACTACAGTACCTGACCTGAAGTTCCCTCTGAGGAATATCTTGCTGTATAAATGAATACTTTGTGACAGATAGGCCGTGTAATGGAATAAAATATCATTAAAGGAATGACGATGTGGACTGTGAGTATAATCAGCTCTTGTCTCCTGTATTTTGTGTGTGTGTTGTGTGTGTGTGTGTGTGTGTGTGCATGTGCGTGTGTATGTTCATGTGTAACGCATGCTTGTACGTGTGTGTGTACTGCAGGTCTCCCTGGCCAGCCTGAGGGGTCATGTTAACTAGCAGTGGAGGATCATGGTGTTTTGAACCGTCGTCGCGGCCACATCTGTTCCTAGATAGAAAGGGAGACCAGAGGGACTGGTGTCAGGGCCAGGGTAGGGCAGGCAAGGGAAAACATTCCCAGTTTAAACTTCTGACCCCCTCACCCCAGTTAACCCACAACTCCTCTCTGGCTCCAGTACAGTATTAATACCCCTAGCACTACCATCCTGTTACACTGAGCATGCCTGCCTGTCACACTAGTACACCCCTCAATCTGGACTGGGAGAGACATTGTGTTATACTGTGTTACTGGTACACTGGTAGTGTTGTGTTGAGAGATGGGAGTTTACTGCGTGAGGAATGTTTTGTTTTAAAGAGCCTCTTCTGTTTTAGCAGGCCACTGTCGTGTATGTGTGTGCACAGGAGGTCAGGAGCTGAACTGACTGTCTGTGTGCGTATTGACTGAGCATACACAAACTAACCGAGCATTTTGCTACCTCACTCTCTGGACAATAAAACAAGGGACAGTTTAGAACTTATAATATAAATCTCTGATCCCACCCTCCGCTCCTTCAGTCAGAGTAGGGAACATTTAATACTTTTCACTGGGTTCTGTTTAGCTCTTTTAGGAGTCTGGAGACATTGATTTATCTCCTTTTAAATGATATTCTCCTGTAAAATAAAAAAGCAAATCTGAGTTTACAAAACATGTTATCCTTCTCTGAGCTGAGTTACAGTAGGCCTATATGTATACAGTGCTGTATGTCTTTCGGATGAAGTATAAGGTTATACCAAGGACACTAGATGAACCGAAGACGTTCCCTCAGTAGAATGACATAAAGGACTTTACACCATTACCGTCCATTACTCATAGATAGATGAATATTCCATAGGCACTAATTCCTCAACTGACCAAAAAATGAAAACAAGACAAGAAACAACATCTTTCATCTTTAAACCAAACAACAGGCAGGAAAGAACTCCACAGTCCTGAGACGAAATGAGGGAGAAAAAACAAGGAGATAGGAGATAGGGAAGGAGGGATAAGGGGATAGGAGATAGGAGATAGGAGATAGGAGATAGGGAAGGAGGGATAACGGGATAGGACAGATGAGGGGCTTGCGATGAAGCGGTAGAAGACAAAACAAGGAAAAAGACAAGGAGAGACAGAGGCCAGACACCCTCATATTGCCTGGTATTTTCACATTAAAGCGGAAAGGCAGGAGAGATAAGGCTTGATGGAATGCACACTGCACAGTTCAATACAGTTACTCTCCGTCTATTCTGTCCTCAGGCAAGGCTCACTGCTCAAAAGCCAAAACGGCATTTCAAATCGTTTTTGGAGTTAGTGTGAATGCATTACCACTCTTCTGTGCATGGTGGACATTGGAGAGGTAGAAAGAGGCAGTAAAACTGAGGTTTGTTGAGAATCAAGGGAGGGTAAAAGGCTCAGTGTTTGGGAGAGAGGAGAGAGGAGAGAGGAGAGAGGAGAGAGGAGAGAGGAGAGAGGAGAGAGGATAACTTATCGAGAGTTAAGGGACTGGGCAGAGGGCCAGGGTCCTTGAACTATTTTTAGCTCTTCGACTGTGTTCAAGTACTCAGAATACAGAATGTGTGGTACTTTGCCAAACTAAAACTCTGGACCGACCTGTGTGTATGTGTTTGTGTGTGTGTGTGCGTGTGTGTGCATGTGTGTGTGTTTGTGTCTGCATGTATACGCTGTGGGGTAATGTGTTGACTAGCATTCACAACAGGGCGTTGCTGAAAGATGGACATGTCAGAAACATTGGCAAATTCAGTGGAAACCCTAATACGATGCCTGTGTGTCTCTAGTTGGTTTTGCCCTAGTTTCCTGTGTTTAGATATCAGCCTTGAGAAGGCCTCTTAGCAATACAAGCAGTATAATTATTGAATATGGAAAAAAAAGTGGCCACTGCTGTACCTCAAACTTGGCAAAGAACCTTCACAGAGGACCTTTGTAAACTTCTGCTCCTTTGATTTGACTCTGCCTGTGAGAGTGTTTAGCTCAATGTATCTTAGTGTATGTTTCAACATGAGGGGGGTAGTAAGGTTGAAAAGCATGTCAGCATGTCTTCCATCTGTATACTGTAAGTGTGTGTGTGTGTGTGTGTGTGTGTGTGTGTGTGTGTGTGTGTTGTCTCAGGTTCTTCTGAGGCCCAGATCCAGAATGTTGCTAGGCGCCGTGACCTCCAAAAGCAACAGTTTCCTGGGCGGAGGTTGAACCCTGCTATGTGCGGGGCAGTATTTCATTACTGCACCCTCCTCCAAACACACACACATCACACACCACTGCCGTCTCCTTCAGGAACCGCTCATGGGTTAATTCTGTAAATACTAGGAGCAACTTCCATCTCTTAACGTCCCCACCAATCAATGCTGATGACCTTATTTTTCTTTGGTTGACCAAAAGAGTCAGAATGGCCTCCTCTCGCTATGTCTCTCTCTCTCGCCTCTCTCTCTCTCTCTCTCTCTCTCTCTCTCTCTCTCTCTCTCTCTCTCTCTCTCTCTCTCTCTCTCTCTCTCTCTCTCTCTCTCTCTCTCTCTCTCTCTCTCTCTCTCTCTCTCTCTCTCTCTCTCTCTCTCTCTCTCTCTCTCTCGCTCTCTCTCTCTCTCTTATCATGAAGGAACACAGACTGTAGTGTCAGACATTTAACACAAACTCAATGTGGGTTTGAACTCCAAACAACTGGTGCAACACAAGCCTGCTTGGATTAGAGAGACATCACATGATTACTTTCCATTTAAAATCATATTCTGCCACTAGTCTGCCTGCCCTGCTAGGCCTGATAGAGGAAAAGCTGCTGATCCAGAGAAGCACTCCCCCCTCCTCACACACACACACGCACACACTCACACCCTGACCCCCACCCATGTGCTCTGGGCTGAGTGGGAGCCATCTGCAGCACTGAGAGGACAGGCCGTACTGCCAGAGGTACTTTACTGGAGCTCAGCTCTCAGCTCCAAGGAAAAGGAATCAGCACCGGCCCAGGGGGAATGAGAAAAGGGCTGTAGGACTGTCTGGCCAACTCTCTGTGTGTGTGTGTGTGTGTGTGTGTGTGTGTGTGTGTGTGTGTGTGTGTGTGTGTGTGTGTGTGTGTGTGTGTGTGTGTGTGTGTGTGTGTGTGTGTGTGTGTGTGTGTGTGTGTGTGTGTGTGTGTGTGTGTGTGTGTGTGTATCTAAGGTGGTTTGAGGAGGTTGGTGTGGGAGATACCAAGTAAATATGTTTGGTGGACCCAAGGATCACCTCAAGCCTTTCTGCTTTGAGTCTCATTAGTAACTTTGAGGTTGAACACATAGTGTTAGTGAGACCAAACTAAGTGAATCACAGGGTTTCCAACCTCATTGCGTCTATTATCTAAGATCTTGTTCTACAGGCACAAGGTGTCCTTTGTGGACGAACTCCACTGGAAAAACTCACATACTGTATACTCAGACTCATTGTTTGTGTTGTGCTAAGTTGAATTCCCATCACTCAAACCAGTCCTTTCCCACATTCGGTCACCTGATCTGATCTGTTTTCATTTACCCTCCTGTCCCAGCTGCAATTGTCAAGTGCTACAGTCAGCAATCAACATCAAACAAAAGCCAAGACAGGGCAACAAAAAGAGAAGTCAGTGGGCAAACAAACTGGCAGACAGACTAAACATGTATGGCTTGTCTGGCGTGTGGGGAAATATAGGACCAGGAGGGGGGAGGTGTGCATGAGTCTTGTGTGTGTGCGTGCAAACATGCATGTGTGTCTGTCTGTGTGTGGGATTGGCAGCAAACAGTGGGAACAAAAGAGCCTCAGCTCTTGCTCCTGTAGGCCACAGCTGTTGGTATTTAAACACAGTGCAGGTGCTGCCGTCTTTGTGAAGCTGCCTGTGCGTGTCTCCATCGTCTCCTTGTGTTTGAGTGTTTGTTGGAGATGTGTGTGTGAACGGTTAATATGTGTTTGTGTGTGTGTGTGAATGCGTGCGAGTGTGTAAGAGAAAGATGATGAAGTGGTCCTTCATTGTCTTTCATTAGCAGTGTGTTGGTGGAGGCCCAGTGACACCCAGACAGTGTTCACACTCCCCAGTCACATGACATGAGTGAGCCTCACCCTGCTGCTGTCATGGCACTTCAACATAGTAAAGTGGAATGTGATGATAGAGCAGTGAATACTGGCGAAGGCTTATTATAACCCTACCTCTACTGCTCCGGCTGAAAAGACGAAAAAGGATTAGTTCCTCTCAGTGCCATCAGGGAAACTTTACTTAGGGGGAAGTTATTTCACGTAAGAGGAACTTCACAAAGCATTTTCAGGAAGTTGCTGGAGATGCACTTGTGAGATATCTGTTGCATTGTACACCCTTCATGAATTGTTTTAGGACGGCTGGGAAATCACTCTTTTAAGCGTGTTTGCTGTTTACTTGCTTATTTTGTTTGTCTATGTCCACTCTAAATCCTGAGTGTTGGAGTGGGCTCAGCTGTCCAGGAGGCACCAGTTGAGCTAACAGTGTGGCTGGACCAGGAGTGGGGCAGACACCAGGTGGGATCCCAGTCTGGATGACCCCTGCTGGGCATGCTCTCAGCTGGGACTGGGTCATCCCGGTGGAGGTCACACAGGTGGATGGACAACAGGCCACCAGTGTGTGGGGTCCTCGTGGCTCCCATGGGTGGTGGCCGGAGAAATGCCTGTCTACAAAAAGCACCCAGCTATCATGTGTAGTACACTTCAACATCATAAAGAGAGACATTCAGTTCTCTGTGAAGGAAACACACTCACTCACAAACACACACACACACACACAGGTCCTCTTCAATTGGCTGTAACTTCATTGTTTGTTTGACACACAGAATACACATATAAATGTCTGGTGGGGTAAGTGTGTGTGTCAGTGCTGTGTGTAAGTTGACTATGCAAACATTTTGGAATTTTCAACACACTAATGTTTATTATAAAACATGAAGTGATGCAGTCAACTTTTAGCCGAGAGAGACTGGCATGTATAGTATTGATATTAGCCCTCTGCTAACAGCGAAGAGCAAAATGTGCCGCTCTGTTCTGGGCCAGCTACAGTTTTTCTAGGTGCTTCTTTGCAGCACCGGACCATGTGTGTGTGTGTGTGTGTGTGTGTATGTGTGTGTGTGTGTGTGTGTGTGTGTGTGTGTGTGTGTGTGTGTGTGTGTGTGTGTGTGTGTGTGTGTGTGTGTGTGTGTGTGTGTGTGTGTGTGTGTGTGTGTGTGTGTGTGTGTGTGTGTGTGTGTGTGTGTGTGTGTGTGTGTGTGTGTACTCAGCTTGTGTCCCTTGCCTTGTACAATGGCACCCCTATGGAAAATACACACTCTCCAATGGGAGCTGGCCAAAGTACAATCTGATCAAAGATTCCCTGTGAGAAACAAGGAGACATTGTGTGTGTGTGTGTGTGTGTGTGTGAGAGAGAGAGAGAGAGAGAGAGAGAGAGAGAGAGAGAGAGAGAGAGAGAGAGAGAGAGAGAGAGAGAGAGAGAGAGAGAGAGAGAGAGAGAGAGAGTCAGACTGGTGGCTAAACTATATAAAGTATAATCTTAGAAATATGTAATACTTACAAGGAAGGTAACTTGGGATTTTGAAGTTGGCACATAGCATATTGACCCAGTAGCTATTTGCACATTATTCATCGAGTGTGTTCAGTTTTCATATATTTCCTAGTGGCAGTAAAAATGAACATTTTAGAGGGGGAGAATAAAGTCTAGTGATGAATAGATAGGGTGAGATGTGGACAGCAGCAGTGTGTCCTTCAGGGACTGAGCTTTAACATTGAGCCTCAATTGACATCTAGTGGTCGGTTGATGTATAACACAAGAATGTAACGTTGAATCCTAGACTGACATTATTAATGCTATACTGAAATGTGTCTTCCGCATTTAACCCAACCCCTCTGAATCAGAGAGTTGCGGAGGGCTGCCTTTATACAAATGAATACATTGATCAAGTAAATCGCAGTCAATTTCAGTAGGCAGTATAACTGCCTTCAAAACATATTTTGGAATGTTGATTATTTTATATGATGTCCTTGGAGCAACATTTTTGTATGATGTCGGTGGGACATTTAGGTATGATGTCTGTGGGACATTTAGGTATGATGTCTGTGGGACATTTAGGTATGATGTCGGTGGGACATTTAGGTTTGATGTCGGTGGGACATATAGGTCTGATGAGGCTCTATGAAACGGTTTGTTAAGAGGTTGATCGATTACTTTTAAGAACTGTGCCATGTTTTTTTATTTTTTTTATTTAACCTTTATTTAACCAGGTAAGCCAGTTGAGAACAGGTTCTCATTTACAACTGCGACCTGGCCAAGATAAAGCAAAGTAGTGCAATAAAAACAACACAGAGTTACATATGGGGTAAAAAACATAAAGTCAGAAATACAACAGAAAATATATATACAGTGTGTGCAAATGTAGCAAGTTATGGAGGTAAGGCAATAAATAGGCTATAGTGCAGAATAATTACAATAGTATTAACACTGGAATGCTAGATGTGCAAGAGATGTAACATAAAGTTGAGTGTAAAGTCCCTATGGTTCAATTAATATCCCCTGGGCCAGTCATAGACCAGTATACTATACTGAACAAAAATATAAACGCAACATGAAAAGTGTTGGTCCCATGTTTCATGAGCTGAAATAAAATATTCCAGAAATGTTCCATATGCACAATTATTTACATCCCTGTTAGTGAGCCTTTCTCCTTTGCTAAGATAATCCATCCATCTGACAGGTGTGGCATATCAAGAAGCTGATTAAACAGCATGATCATTACACAGGTGCACCTTGTGCTGGGGACAATAAAAGGCCACTCTAAAATGTGCAGTTTTGTCACACAACACAATGCCACAGATGTCTCAGGTTTTGAGGGAGCGTGCAATTGGCATGCTGAATACAGGAATGTCCACCAGAGCTGTTGCCAGAGAATTTAATGTTAATTTCAACAACAAAAAAAGCCGCCTCCAACGTCATTTAAACCGGCCTCACAACCGCAGACATTGTGTATGGCGTTGTGTGGGCGAGCGGTTTGCTGATGTCAACGTTGTGAACAGAGTGCCCCATGGTGGCGGTGGGGTTATGGGAAGGCATAAGCTACGGACAACAAACACAATTGCATTATATCTATGGCAATTTGAATGCACAGAGATACCGTGATGAGGTCCTGAGGCCCATTGTCGTGCCATTCATCCGCCGCCATCACCTCATGTTTCAGCATGATAATGCACGGCCCCATGTTGTAAGGATCTGTACACAATTCCTGGAAACTGGAAATGTCCCAAATCTTCCATGGCCTGCATACTCACCAGACATGTCACCCATTGAGCATGTTTGGGATGCTCTGGATCGAAGTGTACGACAGCGTGTTCCAGTTCCCGCCAACATCAAGCAACTTCGCTCAGCCATTGAAGAGAAGTGGGATAACATTCCACAGGCCACAATCAACAGCCTGATCAACTCTATGCGAAGGAGATGTGTCGCACTGCATAAGGCAAATGGTGGTCACACCAGATACTGACTGGTTTTCTGATCCACGCCCCTACCTTTTTTTAAGGTACACTACATTACCAAAAGTATGTGGACACCTGCTCGTCGAACATCTCATTCCAAAATCATGGCATTAATATGGAGTTGGTCCCCCCTTTGCTGCTATAGCAGCCTCCACTCTTCTGGGAAGGCTTTCCACTAGATGTTGGAACATTGCTGCGGGGACTTGCTTCCATTCAACCACAAGAGCATTAGTGAGGTCGGGCACTGATGTTGGGCAATTAGGCCTGGCTCGCAGTTGGTGTTCCAATTCATTACAAAGGTGTTCGATGGGGTTGAGGTCAGGGCTCTGTGCAGGCCAGTGAAGTTCTTCCACACTGATCTTGACAAACCATTTCTGTATGGACCTCACTTTCCCAAAGTTTTGCCACAATGTTGGAAGCACAAAATCGTCTAGAATGCCATTGTATGCTGTAGCGTTAAGATTCCCCTTCACTGGTACTAAGGGGCCTAGCCCAAACCATGAAAAACAGCCCCAGAGCATTATTCCTCCTCCACCAAACTTAACAGTTGGCACTATGCATTCGGGCAGGTAGTGTTTTCCTGGCATTAGCCAAACCCAGATTCATCTGTCGGACTGCCAGATGGTGAAGCGTGATTCATCACTCCAGAGAACGCAATTCCACTGCTCCAGAGTCCAATGGCGGCGAGCTTTACACCACTCCAGCTGACGCTTGGCATTGCACATGGTGATCTTAGGCTTGTGTACGGCTGCTCGGCCATGGAAACCCATTTCATGAAGCTCCAGACTAACAGTTATTGTGCTGACGTTGCTTCCAGAGGCAGTTTGGAGGACAGATGATTTTCAGCACTCGCGGTCCTGTTCTATGAGTTTGTGTGGCCTACCACTTCGCGGCTGAGCCATTGTTGCTCCTAGACATTTCCACTTCACAATAACAGCACTTACATTTGACTGGGGCAGCTCTAGCAGGGCAGAAATTTGACAAACTGACTTGTTGGAAAGGTGGCATCCTATGATGGTGTCACGTTGAAAATCACTTCAGTAAGGCCATTCTACTGCCAATGTTTGTCTATGGAGATTGCATGGTGGTGTGCTCAATTTTATACACCTGTCAGCAATGGGTGTGGCTGAAATAGCCAAATCCACTATTTTGAAGGGGTGTCCACATACTTTTGTATATATATATAGTGTACATTGTGAAAGATGTCTTCAAGGATCACACATGGGATAAAATGTATGCTAATTTGATGTTCAGTCACTTTTAATGGGTAGTGCAAGTGTATTGTCTAATGTGAAAACAGTGTAATGTACTGTAATGTACAGTACTGTAGCATACTACATTCAAATAGCAATTTTGAAACATTTACCTTACATTTTTACTATTTATTAACGGGTTATTAAGATAACTACATTGAGAAGATATCATTATGTTGTGTTTTGGTGATTAAACCAATGTACTCATTATATTTAACAGTAAACGTATATATTTCGGATCAATGGTTGTGTGGTGAAAGATGTCTCCAAACAAAATGAATGCACAATGAAAGGTTTTGAATGTAAGACCGGCTGCGTTACCAGGTGTTAACAGTTTAGAGTTTTGTAGTAAGAGTTTTGAAAATTCACCACAAACTGTAAGAAGAGACAGGTCAAGGTCACCCTGGAAACAGACGGTAATCAAGATGGATGTTGCATTCAGTTTGACCCCTGACCCCAACCTGAATGTATACGCCTGTGTGTGAATGAGAGAGATTAACGCTTTCTAGTGTGTGTGTGTGTGTGTGTTTGTGAGTTTGTGTGTGTGTGTGTGTGTGTGTGTGTGTGTGTGTGTTTGTGTGTGTGTTATGTTTTTTAATTGATGACTTTTAGGTTTGATCTAATCTGCCTTGGCCGTACGGCCCATACCTCTATTTTTCTCACTGTTGTTTACAAACCAGGGCTTTGCTGAGAGAACCAATCCAATCAATGTGACATGCATTTTGAAACCAAGATGATTATTCTTTATACAAGCAATTAGTGGGAAAAAAACAAACTAGACCTCTATTACTCCTCCTCCTCCTCCTCCTCTTCCTCCTCCTCCTTATCTTATTAGAGAGTATAGGCTTCATATATTCAATTTACAGAGGTATATAGTATGTTATGGTATTGCTGGGGGAGGTGGAGGCAGAGAGATTACAAAATGCCAATCTGATTTGATTGAAAATGCAAATCTCACGCTGGCCTCGACGTCCAATCTCACCCCATCCTGGCACTGACACTGCTGCTGCCCACTGTCCCATAAACCCATTTCTTAATCTCAAAGCCTTTTTAGTTCATGGCCAGTGTGCCACACATGTCATAGATAAATCCCCCAGTCAATCCTACCACCCCGCCCCCACCCTGTCCTCTCTGCCTCTGCCTGTCTCAGCATCAGCCACAAACTGGCAGTCACTAAACCTGGGCCACACATCATCAGTCTCTTTTAACTTTGTTGGTACCTATTCAGGGCCCTATTGTAGGTCAAGGTCCACCACATAAATGGTTGTAGTGTAGCCTTCTGTAGGCTACTCTCTCTTGTACAGTACAGTATTAGTCTCGAACACATTATTAGGGAGCAACGACAGACATTGTAATCGTTATTATAATCGTCGTCTGACTTTTGGTCTCAGGGGAGGAAGAGGCTTTTGACCAAATTGATGATGCTCTCTGATAGGCTCAGTGCGCCCATGACCAGTGCGAGGCCGTGAGAAGTACCGCATGCCAAGCCCACTGATTGAATATGGGAGATGCCAAACCAAAGCAATATGCGAGTGTAACGATGCGGGAAAGGAACAACCTTATTCTACAACGGTGAAACGAATTGCATAAATCCTGGGTTACTAAACTACTGACTAGGTATATTTACGGAACTATTGACAACAAAGTCAAACGTATAGCATTCAAATTCTCTACTGGGAAACAGAAGTAGCCTGCTGGACCAAAAAAGTTTTTTTTTCTTCCACCCCTCCCTTCCTTCCCACCTTCCTTCCTCTGGACCAAAAACTACGCGGAATTCTGGAGGAGCTACTGAAGTCACAGTGTCAAAGCATGCGTTGCCAGTATTTCAAATCCACAAAGTGATCACACTTGGAAATTTGTCCCCTATATGTGACCGTTATTAAAAACAATTTACATAAAATATAGCCTAGCAGTGCGCGCTCTCGGTGAAGCGCAGCATCAGCACCAGTAACTGATGCGCGTCCCCGTCCCGGCAGAGGCTACCCGAGATCCCGGGAAGAGGAGTTGGAACTGCGCGAGTTAAAGTTGGGAAAAGGGGGGTGAAAGGATGCTACCGTGCCCTGTGGAGAGGAGAACACAATCTACGATCTAATTAACAGAGCATGTGCGGAGACGCTTGTCCTCTGTAAAGGATGATTTGCAAAATATTGAGCATAAGCCTTTTATTTTGGGGTTTTCAAGAGTGCTCATCACGTAAGTCTTGTGAAACAGTAATGGTAATTTCTGTCAGTGTCTTGTCATTTCTTAGCCAATTGCTGTCAGATGAATTAAATAGCCTAAGCCTGTATATGCAGCATATTGATAACAATATTGACATAAAAGGGGATTCATTGTAAAAATGTGAATCAAGATAGAAGTGGCTAAAAGCTCTGGGCAATAGGTGCATCTTTGAAGGGCAGAACATCTGATTTAAAATGACCAATAATCATCAAAACATTGTATAAGGGTTCACGATGGCTGTTATATTTTACACAGTTTCATATTCTATATATTTTTGCGTTGAATTCTGAGATAAGTGAAGTGGCATGGACTGAGGGCGCGCGGCGGTTACAGTCTCGCACGGGGCTTTCTGCATTGCAGTGCTTTCTCGCGCCAGCGTGCAAGTTTCTGCATCGCATGGTTCATTTCCCGGCCACCTCTCTAGCACTCTGTTACGGTCATGTCAAATAACCACTGTGTCGTAGAGAATATCCCAAACTGTATGATAATGATGGCTCTGAAAATGTGGTTTCTTATCTGTAAAAGCAGCAGGAATTAATAGAGCCGTATCCTAACCTGCCTGCCGCGTGCGGGACCACCCCAATGCAGTACTTTCGCAGAGTGTGTGCTCATCACCTGTCCACGAGCCCAATGTCTCCTTCATCTAGGAACACGCATGACGCGGCAAAAATTCCTAATAGAAATTCCGTGATCAATGATGTATATTGTTTTTTAATTGTCGATTTTGATGTGGTTGTACAGGAGGGTATAACATGCAAGGTCATATGAAGATGTATTTGAGATGCATGTGGAGAAAAAACTTGGTGGTGTGTTTTTCCTTAAATCAATGTCGAGACGATTACCTCAGCAAATCTGAACTGCATTGATCATGAATGAATTAAAGGCTGCAGCGTGACTCATCACCAAGCTGTTTAAAAAAAAAAAATAGATAGGGTGGTGTGGAGGGGGAGGGAAAGGGAGGTAGGGTGTAGGGAGAGAGAGGGGGACGGTGGGCTAGGACCACCTGACACCATGATATGTGAATGTACCATGTAAAGGTATAAACTTCTGAAAAACATTGTTAATTCACTTCATATCACTGCATACAGTACAGTAAACAGGGCAGGTAGTGTGTTTTTCTCTCTCTAGGCTATATTAGTGATTACTAGTGAGTACTTAGTGCCCCAGTGCCCTCTTGGTGCTGTGGCGGTGTTAGCCTACTGTAAGAGGATCACCCAGGCAGGCTATCCTGGCTGCTGGACAGATAGAGTGATTAAGGTGGGAATTAAATATCTGGGACATTTGGGTGTGATATTGTGGTGAGTTGTACTGTATGTCTATGTCTGGTACATTTGGTTGTATAAATACATTGTGAACACTTGTTATGGTCATGTAGTGTGAATTGTATTTTTTTTTGTGGTGTCACATGGATTCCATTTTGGGGAACTAGGTGGGGTTATGGTATCCATGTGTGTGTTGGGGTAACCACACTGGTCAGTTTTCTAGATGTGTTTACACCAGTAGAGTATTTGGCATTTTGTTCTGTGGTCTATTGCGTTACTTCTGTATGCCTTCAGTATTTACATTTACGTCATTTAGCAGACACTCTTATCCAGAGCGACTTACAAATTGGTGCATTCACCTTATGATAGCCAGTGAGACAACCACTTTACAAATAAATACATATTTTTTTAAAATATATTTTTGTAAAGAGTATATTCTTAACTGTCATTAGTTTTATATATATTTTTTCTTTTTTTTCAAATTACCTTTTAATATTTCATTTCTAATATTTTATTTATCCTTTTGTTTTATTTTCTATTTTTAAAGTTTTTTTTGTTTTTTTGTTGTTTAATTTATTATTATTATTATTATTTTTTTGTGGGGGTGGGGTAGGAGGGGGGTAGACGGATTACTTTTATACTATCCCAGGTATTCCTTAAAGAGGTAGGGTTTCAAGTGTCTCCGGAAGGTGGTCAGAGACTCCGCTGTTCTGGCGTCATGAGGGAGCTTGTTCCACCATTGGGGTGCCAGAGCAGTGAACAGTTTTGACTGGGCTGAGTGGGAACTGTGCTTCCGCAGAGGTAGGGGGACCAGCAGGCCAGAGGTGGAAAAACGCAATGCCCTCGTTTGGGTGTAGGGACTGATCAGAGCCTGAAGGTAAGGAGGTGCCATTCCCCTCACAGCTCCGTAGGCAAGCACCATGGCCTTGTAGCAGATGCGAGCTTCAACTGGAAGCCAGTGGAGTGTGCGGAGGAGCGGGGTGACGTGAGAGAACTTGGGAAGGTTGAACACCAGACGGGCTGCAGCGTTCTGGATGAGTTGGTATTGAGGGAAGTTGGTTGTAAGTACTGGCTATTAGGGATGGAGTATCAAACTGCTGTGTTTGGAAGCTGACTGCTTTACTGTGATGGTGTTGTGGTGTTTTACCTCCTGTGGTTTGGCCTGCCGGCCTGTGTATCTGGGTGGTGGCAGGCATATGAAGCAGTGCCCACGACTCAGGCTGTGAGTCAGGCAGGCAGGCAGGCAGCCAAGCATATACTGTAAATCTGCTGTGGATGGGATGTGATGTACACAGTGTAACTGAGCCAGATTAAAATGGAGACTCCATTCCTGGGATATGCTCATCTGGGGTGGGGCTAACCCACAGCATTGCTGGGGCACTCCTACTATGCTACTGCCCTTGCAGCTGTGTGTGTGTGTGTGTGTGTGTCACAGGAGGTTGGTGGCACCTTAATTGGGGAGAACGGGCTCGTGGTAATGACTGGAGCGGAATCAGTGGAATGGTATTAAATACCACAAACACATGGTTTCCATTTTGATGCCATTCCATTTGCTCCGTTCCAGCCATTATTATGAGCTGCCCCTCAGCAGCCTCCTGTGGTGTGTGTGTGTGTGTGTGTATGTGTTTATTACTGTGAAAATGTGTATGTATCTGTTTGTGTGTGTGTGCACTGATATGTGTTGTTCCGTCTTAGTGTGCATCTCCAGTCCTCACAGAGACTAGTTGGGACATGTGGTGTGTGTGTCTGTGTGTGTGTGTGTGAGTGAGTGTGAGTGAGGGGAATTGATACGGAGGATAGAGGTGCACCAATGTGGAAACTTTGTTCTGTTCTATTCTTAGACAGATGCGGGATGCTGTGGGATGATGGTCCTGTATATGAGATGGTTTGGGACTTTGATGTCTTTCATATTTTGCTTACTTTTTACTTTCCCTCTGTCCTCCCTGTTGGCAGGCAGACTCTCCCCACTGTGAGGCCTGACTTTGGCTATGAATAATTAACAGTCTGTACTCTAACACGCAACCTGCCTTCCACTCTGTGTGCCACACAATCCCAATTCAAAAAATTCAGGCATTTAACATTAGGATTCGTGTCTCCTAACCATAAATTAATGAGAGATCCTAAAGCAAATATCCCTGAAAAGCCCAGATATTCATCACACTGTACATTGTTTATCATGGGCCACTGCATGATGTGTCCGGAGGAGGCTGTTTCAATATGCACAACAATTGTGATGTGTCAGCCCAGACAGCCCCAGCCCCATGCAGCCTCTCCACCCCACAGTAACACTAGACTGATGCATCAGCATCTCTGATAGGCCGGCAGCAGCTTTTCACAGTTACAGCCAACTGAGCCAAGCCATTCCCTTAATGATAGATGGATTGAGAGAACCCCTGGTGGTGGTGTAGAGAGGGAGAGAGAGAGAGAGAGGGAGAGAGAGAGAGGTAGAGGGAGAGAGAGAGTGAGAGTGAGAATGAGAGTGCAAGAGAGAGAGAGAGAGAGAGAGAGAGAGAGAGAGAGAGAGAGAGAGAGAGAGAGAGAGAGAGAGAGAGAGAGAGAGAGAGAGAGGCAGAGAGAGAGAGAGAGAGAGAGTGAGAGAGAGGGAGAGAGAGAGAGAAGTAACATGATAGAGAGAGAGTGTGAGAGAGAAAGAGATGGAGAGGGAGAGAGAAGAAGAGGAAGAGAGAGCAGGGGGTGGAATGTTCTGGATAAGCTCTGGGTACATCTTTTAGTAACTGCGACACAGCGACGCCAACTCGAGAGGTATTTGAGATCAAATGAGAGGAAGAGAGAGGGAAGGCGTTAGGTAAGGAGCTCCCTCATGATTTTGGCCCAGGAGAGAGAGAGAGAGAGAGAGAGAGAGAGAGAGAGAGAGAGAGAGAGAGAGAGAGAGAGAGAGAGAGAGAGAAAAGAGGTGTGCTGAGTGAGAAGGAGGGATAGGGGATGTGAGGAGAGAGAAGAGGGTGGAGGGAGGTTTGCAGTCGGATGGAGGGGAGAGAGGAGGAGAGAAGAGCATCCTTTCAGTAGGGGTTGGGCGTTGAGTGGCAAGGCCTGGGTTAACCTACAGTAGTCCTATTGACTCTCTGCCTTGAGTGGCAAGGCCTGGGTTAACCTACAGTAGTCCTATTGGCTCTCTGCCTTGAGTGGCAAGGCCTGGGTTAACCTACAGTAGTCCTATTGACTCTCTGCCTTTCTCTATGCCTTTAATACCTGTAGTTCTTCTCTACCCTCTACAACCCTCTATACTGCTCACCAGGGAAATTAACAAAAATCTATGTACCTTAAACTGGAAGTAAACTTGAACTTCTATTAGTGTAGGGTTATAGGCTTTGTTGTTGGAGTTAGCTGAAGAATCATTGACTTGACAAACAATCTATAGGCAGCAGAGTATTGTACTTCCTGACGTACTGCAGTAACAGTGTGTTCTCAGTCTGTAATGTCTGCAGGATAGGATCAGGGGACATGGCCAGAAAGGTCACCTAGTCCAGACTCAGATACCCAGACAGAGACACTATACTATAACACTCAAGGTCAAAGGCAGCACATTTCTCTGGCTCAGCTGATTTCTTTCCACCTGAATGGTCCTTGGATGACAGCGTTCACAGTCCCATGACAGATTGAGCTGTTGTGACGGTGGGAAATGGAATGGAAGGTGTTTAGGCTCAGAGTGGGTGGCATAGTCTACTCCTGACTGTTATGACAAGGACCTCTCTGCCTGACCAGTTCAATGATGCTGTCTCACATACTGTGTACAGAGACAAGGTTTTATTCTTCAGCTGAGGTTATCCCCTAGTTTTTCCTGTTTGAGCTCTTCCACTCCGACGCTCCGACACTCCGACGCTCCTATCTCCATTTATTTTCTCCCTCTTCAAGAGCTGTTCTAAAAGAGTCTGCACCCTCACTCACCTCCCTCCATCCCTCCATACCTCCCCTCTTCCCTCCCTCTGCAGCCTGAATACTAATTCTGCAAACGTCTCCCTTTTTTTCGACCTCTCTCTGTCGCTCCCTGTCTCCCTCCCTCATCAGTTTGACCTCAGAGTATACTGTATTAATAGAAGCTACAATGGTGAAACTAGTTTTGTGTCACTGAGAGGATTACTCCAAGACATGACGGTGGGGGGCGGAGCATTGTTTTAGCCTCCCCAGATCTGTTTTCTACTGTGAGATTTGTGTCTCTCTTTCTTTCCCCCTTTGTCGTTTTTTCTCTCCATCTTCTCAGCCTGTTTGTCCATCTGTCTATTCCTTTCCTACCTAGCTACATTACTCTGAGCTGGGAGGAGGAGTAACAGACATGTTATGACATTGCAGAAGATAAGGCAGTGTTTTCCAGCGGCCGTGGCGAGGACATAGTGGGTTTATCTGTGCCAATGACAAGATTAGGCAGAATTATAGTGATTCCTAATTGCTGAGGGTATTTATCGAGGACGGGGGATGGCGGATGAGACAGACGGTTGATGAGACAATGAGGGAACGCCTCTGATTTATTTTGCTGCTATCTGTCCACTAGGCACCCATAGAATAACACCAGCTATCATCCTGAGAGACAGACAGGGCCTCAGTTAGTATCATTAACTGCATAGTATATCATGCAAAACAGATGCATTTGATCACACACACACACACTCGCACTGTTCATTTCCAAATGTGTTTGCAAAGCTGAAAGCCCTCTGCATATTACATTTATTTCTTTAGCTCAATAAAAAGGGGACGGGTGGAGGTTCTCTTCTTGATAATGATCATTCATCTCACAGGCACAGTGGAAATAAAATACTTACTGGCTTCTGGTTTCATGCCTGACTCAATCCGCCATCCATTACTGTTGAAATAAAGACATTAGCTAGGTCTCTGTATCTTTATCTGGGAGGAGATCTTAGGACTGATGATTCAATTCATCACTACAGCTCCACCTGTTCTTAAGGAGCCATTTTATACTGTAGCATTACAGTTGACTGCACCATGCACTGTGCAAATGGAAGGTCATATTCTGGAAGGGTTATTACTGCACACCACAGAGAGGCCTAATTACTCTGTGCTTTTATTTTCATGCCTCTGAATGTAATCAGACTTTTTGACTGTTCCTTGCTTGTGCCCAACTCCAGTACAGATTATGCAGTGCCTAATTAGTTGCAATCCAAAGTCTGTCCCTTATCTGTGTGAGGAGAGGCTCCACTAGACATGTTGGGTTTTGTTCAGCTGAAATCCCTTATGTTATCATGTGATTTGAACGGTTTTGGAGAATGATGTATAGTGTAGTCTGAGAATTACTGTAATCTCTGTGTTTAACCACCTCTTCTCTCTCTCTCATCTTTTGTTCTAGATGAATGTGTTGATCCCTTGGTATCTTCGCTCTATGCCAACTCCTTCTTGGCCTCTTCCAGATATAACTTTTTGTACTCAGCCAACTTTGCCAAATTGTATGGTTAGTTTTCTTTTTCTTAACTACTTCATTGATGAATTTGTTGTTTTATGTAGACTGTTTTGTGTTGTGTATGTGATTGGATGTTTTCTGTTTTGAGAATGACACCAGATATACAGTCGTGGTCAAAAGTTTTGAGAATGACACAAGTATTGGTCTTCACAAAGTTCGCTGCTTCAGTGTTATGAGATATGTTTGTCAGATGTTACTATGGTATACTGAAGTATAATTACAAGCATTCCATAAGTGTCAAAGGCTTTTATTGACAATTACATTAATTGCAGTGTTGACCCTTCTTTTTCAAGACCTCTGCAATCCGCCCTGGCATGCTGTCAACTAACTTCTGGGCCACACCTGATTGATGGCAGCCCATTCTTGCATAATCAATGCTTGGAGTTTGTCAGAATTTGTGGGTTTTTGTTTGTCCACCCGCCTCTTGAGGATCAACCACAAGTTCTCAATGGGATTAAGGTCTGGGGAGTTTCCTGGCCATGGACCCAAAATGTTGATGTTTTGTTCCCCGAGCCACTTAGTTATCACTTTTGCCTTATGGCAAGGTGCTCCATCATGATGGAAAAGGCATTGGTCGTCACCAAACTGTTCTTGGATGGTTGGGAGAAGTTGCTCTCGAAGGATGTGTTGGTACCATTCTTTATGCCCCAAACAATCGGAAAGGGGATTCATCAGAGAAAATGACTTTACCCCAGTCCTCAGCAGTCCAATCCCTGTACCTTTTGCAGAATATCAGTCTGTCCCTGATGTTTTTCCTGGAGAGAAGTGGCTTCTTTGCTGCCCTTCTTGACACCAGGCCATCCTCCAAAAGTATTTGCCTCACTGTGTGTGCAGATGCACTCACACCTGCCTGCTGCCATTCCTGAGCAAGCTCTGCACTGGTGGTGCCCCGATCCCGCAGATGAATCAAGTTTAGGAGACGGTCCTGGCGCTTGCTGGACTTTCTTGGGCGCCCTGACGCCTTCTTCACAACAATTGAACCTCTCTCCTTGAAGTTCTTGATGATCCGATAAATGGTTGATTTGTGAAGCCCTTTTTGTGCAAAGCAATGATGACGGCACGTGTTTCCTTGCAGGTAACCATGGTTAACAGAGGAAGAACAATGATTTCAAGCACCACCCTCCTTTTAAAGCTTCCAGTCTGTTATTCTAACTCAATCAGCATGACAGAGTGATCTCCAGCCTTGTCCTCGTCAACACTCTCACCTGTGTTAAAGAGAGAATCACTGACATGATGGCAGCTGGTCCTTTTGTGGCAGGGCTGAAATGCAGTGGAAATGTTTTTGGGGGATTAAGTTCATTTTCATGGCAAAGAGGGACTTTGCAATTAATTGCAATTCATCTGATCACTCTTCATGACATTCTGGAGTAATGCAAATTGCCATCTTCAAAACTGAGGCAGCAGACTTGGTGAAAATTAGTATTTGTGTCATTCTCAAAACTTTTGACCACGACTGTATATCGCCTATTAACTACAGTATGTGTGTGTTCTGTGTGATGAGAACTGTGTGTGTGTGTGTGTGTGTATGCATGGCCAGTGTGTGAATATTGCCTATATCTATGTGTGTGTTTTGTGTGTAATGAAGTCAGAGTGTGAGTTCTGGTTGATGACGTGTGTGTGTGTGTGTGTTGCGTTCCTCCTCCAGGAAGCAGTGGCTGGTCCCCGTCCCCCCGGGACAGACAGCCCTGGCTGCAGATCGACCTGAAGAGGAAGTACCGCATCCAGGCCATCGCCACTCAGGGCACCTTCAATTCCTATGACTGGGTCACCAAGTACACCCTTCTCTATGGAGACCGCCCCGACTCCTGGACACCCTACGTCATGAAAGGAGGAAATTCGGTAGGGGAGGGGGAGAGTGGGGGTTTAAAGGGATAGTTTACTCAAATGATTTGTTATTTGTTCTCAGCTTGAAAGTTGTCTACACAGTGACTGGTCTGAAGATTGAATTAGGACATTTGAGTGAACTATCCATTTAGGTTGGGGTCTGTCAGGTCAAAAAACAGTCATTCTTGGCAGTCTGTTCCCACTGGGCACAGACTTCAAATCAACATAATAATATGCCATTTAGCAGACGCTTTTATCCAAAGCGACTTACAGTCATGCGTGCATACATGTTTCTTTTTTTGTGTATGGGTGGTCCCGGGGATCGAACCCACTACCTTGGCGTTACAAGCGCCGTGCTCTACCAGCTGAGCTACAGAGGACCACAACAACATCTACTCCACGTTGTTTCAACATAATTTCATTGAAATTCATTTAAATAATGTGGAAACAACGTTGCTTCAACCAGTGTGTGCCCAGTGGGTTGTTTGATTTCATGTTAATTTAAGAAATGTTCACCAAAGAGTAACAGTTAATAGAGACAACATTACTGCATTATCCCTCAGTGAGAGTGTCTGACAACACTAATCTGCTTTCATCCGTTCATCTGCAGTAATTTGGTGAGCCAGGCGACACTGCACTTCAGTGACTGAATTACTCTTCCTCTCGCTCTCTCTCTCTCTCTCTCTCTCTCTCTCTCTCTCTCTCTCTCTCTCTCTCTCTCACACTCTCTCTCTCTCTGCTGTTCACAGACGATGCCTGGGAACTGGAACTACCACCAGGTGAAGAGGAATGTGTTCCACTACGCCTTCACAGCCAAACACATCCGCCTCCTGCCCCTGGGGTGGAACACAGAGAATGGAGGCAAGATCGGTGTCAGGCTGGAGGTGTTTGGCTGTGCTTACGGTAAGGACACCTTTCACAATCATTGTAACTATAATTTGCTGTAGGAGTCTTCTTCGAACTCTCAAGATAGCTAGCGTATATGAATGGCTGTCAAGAGAGACTACTGTAGGACATTCATCCCTATACTCAAGGACCACACCTATCCACCAACTGCTACTAACCTAATGAATTCCACTTGATGAAGCACCACTCCACCAGTAAATGCCAAATCAATACCACACTCAACAGTCATAAAACTAACACAGTTAATAGTCAGTAACTAACCTCAACAGTCAATTGAGTCAACCCTCACAACTCAATGGCACCAACGTCAAACAGTATCTATCAAACATCTATCTACACTATATCACAGGAACACTTTTGAGCCTCTTAACTATTTGAATATTCATAGGACCACAAATGTGCCATTCAACCTCTAACATCTAAACACTTTCCCCTTCTCTCTCGGCCAGACTCTTACGTGATGCAGATGAACGGGGACGACTCTGTAGCCTACATGTTCCCAGGGAAGAGGTTCCGGACCCTGCAGGACCATTTTGCCGTGAACTTTAAGACCCTGGAGCAGGACGGGCTGCTGCTACACAGTGAGGGAGTCCAGGGAGACATCTTGACCCTGGAGCTGAAGAAAGGACGCCTCGTTCTCACCATCGGCCTAGGTAAGATCAGCTGGAATGTGTGGGGTATGGCTGGGCAGAGACTCTAAACTGGTCAGAGTGCTCTATGCCATAGAGGGAGGACAGATAAGAAGCACTCTGACCAGTTGTTCTGTGAAGGATCAAATCAAACAAAATTAAATATGTTGTCATATACAGTCGTGGTCAAAAGTTTTGAAAATTACACAAATACAAATTTTCACCAAGTCTGCTGCCTCAGTTTTGATGATGGCAATTTGCATATTCTCCAGAATGTCATGAAGAGTGATCAGATGAATTGCAATTAATTGCAAAGTCCCTCTTTGCCATGAAAATGAACTTAATCCCCCAAAAACATTTCCACTGCATTTCAGCCCTGCCACAAAAGGACCAGCTGCCATCATGTCAGTGATTCTCTCGTTAACACAGGTGAGAGTGTTGACGAGGACAAGGCTGGAGATCACTCTGTCATGCTGATTGAGTTAGAATAACAGACTGGAAGCTTTAAAAGGAGGGTGGTGCTTGAAATCATTGTTCTTCCTCTGTTAACCATGGTTACCTGCAAGGAAACACGTGCCGTCATCATTGCTTTGCACAAAAAGGGCATAACAGGCAAGGATATTGCTGCTAGTAAGATTGCACCTAAATCAACCATTTATCGGATCATCAAGAACTTCAAGGAGAGAGGCTTAATTGTTGTGAAGAAGGCGTCAGGGCGGCCAAGAAAGTCCAGCAAGCGCCAGGACCGTCTCCTAAAGTTGATTCAGCTGCGGGATCGGGGCACCACCAGTGCAGAGCTTGCTCAGGAATGGCAGCAGGCAGGTGTGAGTGCATCTGCACGCACAGTGAGGCGAATACTTTTGGAGGATGGCCTGGTGTCAAAAAGGGCAGCAAAGAAGCCACTTCTCTCCAGGAAAAACATCAGGGACAGACTGATATTCTGCAAAAGGTACAGGGATTGGACTGCTGAGGACTGGGGTAAAGTCATTTTCTCTGATGAATCCCCTTTCCGATTGTTTGGGGCATCTGGAAAACACCTTGTCCGGAGAAGACAATGTGAGCACTACCGTCAGTCCTGTGTCATGCCAACAGTAAAGAATTCTGAGACCATTCATGTGTGGGGTTGCTTCTCAGCCAAGGGAGTGGGCTCACTCACAAATGTGCCTAAGAACACACCCATGAATAAAGAATGGTACCAACACATCCTTCAAGAGCAACTTCTCCCAACCATCCAAGAACAGTTTGGTGATGACCAATGCCTTTTCCAGCATGATGGAGCACCTTGCCATAAGGCAAAAGTGATAACTAAGTGGCTCGGGGAACAAAACATCGACATTTTGGGTCCATGGCCAGGAAACTCCCCAGACCTTAATCCCATTGAGAACTTGTGGTCGATCCTCAAGAGGCGGGTGGACAAACAAAAACCCACAAATTCTGACAAACTCCAAGCATTGATTATGCAAGAATGGGCTGCCATCAGTCAGGTGTGGCCCAGAAGTTAGTTGACAGCATGCCAGGGCGGATTGCAGAGGTCTTGAAAAAGAAGGGTCAACACTGCAAATATTGACTCTTTGCATAAACTTAATGTAATTGTCAATAAAAGCCTTTGACACTTATGGAATGCTTGTAATTATACTTCAGTATACCATAGTAACATCTGACAGAAATATATCATAACACTGAAGCAGCGAACTTTGTGAAGACCAATACTTGTGTCATTCTCAAAACTTTTGACCACGACTGTACACAAGATACGGGGTACAATGAAATGCTTAATGGCAAGGAACAGGAATATTAATGTTGTGGGGTGATTATACAATCTGATAGGCTGAGATATGATTTAGGAATTTAGTTTCCTAGATTAGATTTAATTATCTTTACTGGATGAAAAACAGGGATTGAATATCCCTGTCGATCCTCCATTACTGCTGAAATAGACATTAGGCTTCTGTATCTGTGAGGAGAACTCAGGTTGGTAAAGCCATTACCTCAGCTCCACCTTCTCTAAAGGAAACATTTATAGAAAAATGTATATACAGGTAACTGTAAGTCGCTTTGGAGAAAAGCGTCTGCTAAATGGCATATAGCTATAGCTAGAACTTGCTTGACTATTGAGGTAGTTTTACCCAGCAGTAATCCCATCATCCTATCAAATTCTTATGTCATTCGTTTCCGTTCTCCTATCATAGGAAGCAGTACGGTCAACCAGGTGGACGGTCGGACCACAATGACCGTTGGCAACATACTCGATGACCAGCACTGGCATTACGTCACCATCAAGCGCTTCGGTCGACAGGTCAACTTCACAGTGGACGCCCACACAGAGACGGCGATCTGCAATGGCGATTTCACCTACATAGACCTGGACACTCAGGTTGGTCATAGAACTAGACGCTAAGGTGTGTCTGGACATGTTTTTTGTTGTTGAACATTATAAGGTAGTGGGCCTGGAGAGTTTGGAGTCAGGCTTGTGACAGTGCTCCATAAGGACAGTAATTAAGTGGTCATTGAAGGGGTCAATGGTCGTAGACAGAGATCAGCCTACTATTTACCTGGCGCCTGCTAGTCATTCAGGGTGTACTTTGTTGATAAACAGATGATCTAAACCTAAAAATAAATGTGTGACCTTGAATATAATATTCCATTCATCATAAGGGTCGATTTATCTAATGTATTCCTCTCCTGGTCCTCTCCTAGTTGTATGTGGGGGGAGTGATTGAGCCCAATGTACCCCACCTCCCAGAGGTTCCTAACTTCCGTGGCTGCCTGGAGAACGTCTTCATCAACGGGATCAACATCATCAACATGGCCCAGGACCAGGAGCCTGAGATACGCATCCCTCGGCAGGTGCAGCTTCTCATCAGACTGCATCGCATACTCATTTACCTACACACACGATTTACCTGTGACCTACAGTGATGTTGCTAATCTTTCTTCATAGTTTGTTGTAAATACAATAATTATTTCCTCATACCTGAACACATGTTCTTTTTCTCAGAAAAAGATGCACTACGCGTGCCGTGACATTCTGTGGAAACCCATGACCTTCGCCGGGCCCAACAACTACCTGCAGGTGCCTGGGTTCTTCAGGAAGCCTCGGATGTTTGTCAAGTTTAAGTTCCGTTCCTGGGACTACACAGGCCTGCTGATGTTCACACGCTTTGCTGACGACCTGGGAGCCTTGGAGCTGGGCCTGAGTGAGGGACAGGTCAATGTCACACTCTTTCAGCCAGGCAAGAAGAAACTACAGTTCGCAGCAGGTGAGCCAAAATGTGTAACTGAACTCACCCTGCCTCATTAATACATTCTTACCCTTCTACAAATTATAAATAATGTGCAGAACATTTGAGAGGGTAGAATATTTTTTGGCAAATGAATACTGTATGATCTTGCAATGCCACAGAAAAAGGTATAAACAATCATTTTGATTCATACTGATTGCTGTTTTCTCATTCATGAAATATAAAGCTGTTCTACTATGGTTTCTGTTTGTTCCTCTCTTCAGGTTACCGTTTGAATGATGGTTTCTGGCACACCGTAGACGTAGCAGCCAGGGACAACCTACTGTCCATCACCATAGATGAGGAGGAGGGCTCTCCACTAAAAATCACCAACCCTTTCACTGTTCGCACAGGGGACCGCTACTTCTTTGGAGGTGAGCTGTTCACCACACCTGTTCTGGCTCTTCACTTCACTGTTCCCAACATCAACATACATTACAACAGCAACCACTGGAGGTGAGCTGTTGACCAGACCTGGGGTGCGTCCCAAATGGCACCCAATTCCCTTTACTGTGCACTACTTTTGTTCTTATATTTTTAGTCATTTAGCAGACGCACTTATCCAGAGCAATTAGGGTTACGTGCCTTGCTCAAGGGCACATCGGCACATTTTTCACCTAGTCAGCTCGGGGATTTGAACTAGCGACCATTCCGTTACTGGCCCAACACCATTTTGATGTTCTCACTATCAAAAGAACCGCCCAATAGGAACATATCTTCAGACATCCCTCTGTGCTTTTGTCCTCAGGGTGTCCGAAGACTAACAACACGATCAGGAAGTGTGAGACCAAGCTGAACCACTTCCACGGCTGCATGCAGCAGATCTTTATCGACAACGAGCCGGTGGACATCGACATCATCCTGCAGCGACGCTGGGGACGCTACGCTGAACTGTTGTTGGGCACCTGTGGCATCACTGACAGGTAGGGGGCATCACTGACAGATAGAGAGGAGGGAGGGGGGCATCACAGTCATGTACAAAGGAGGAGGTTGGCAGAGGGGCAGGGGCACAGATTAAGATACTATGGTGAAATGGTTTGTTTGCAACAGGCTAGACAGTAGTAGCACAAGGGCAAAGGTTACATACAGTATCCATGATGAATCCATGGGTAAAGTGATTGGATGCATTCTAAACACTATACTCTGCCTTGTAATATCAGTGGAGTACAGAGATAGTGTTGGAATGTTCCATCCTGATTCCTGATGGACCAATAGGGATGAATCATTCTGAGGATGCCTCTCATCTCAGCCCCCATGGCAGACGGGTGACTTATAACAGTCAGACACCTCCAGGAGATTTACTACCGGTTGATGACAGGGGCTATGCTCAGTTGAATGCACCTGCCTGGACAGGGAGGATTAATTACACCAGAGTAGGATCCATGTTATGGTAACATAGGTATATGATATAACGTTTTTTGATGGTCACGCTTCCACATGTAGCCTCTCTCACTGCCAAATGTTTGCGAGATCAACATTTTGGAAAAATGTCAATGTAAGACCATCACATGTAACACTAAACTTCAGTCCAGTTTTCTACACTCACTCCTCCTTCTCCACTTCTCCCCTCCTTTTAAATTAAATAGATTTGGGAGGAGCGCCATTTTCTCTCCAAAATCATGTGCAAAGACCATTGTGTACAAAACCATTGTGTACTAGTATGTCTTCTTATCACATGCTTATATCAGTAATCTGCTTTATGGATTATGATACCTTCACGGTGCCTTCTCTGTTTCACAAGGGTATCAGCATAACAATGTATGTGGAGCAGTCAACCTTGGTGGTTCGGAGTCTTCCTGGTTTCCTGGTGTTTCAGGGTGTTTTCACACATAGTTGAGCTATAGTTCGAATCAGAGTTCGATTATTTGTTACATTGTATTTTTTTCATTTGGTCCTGTTGGTTTCACATTGCCAAATGTCAAACGAACAAAAATTCCTAACCAAAACAACGTGTCCATGCAAGCAATTTATTTATTGGACAAATATGCTCACGTTAAATCCATCTATGATTATCATCAAGCATCACTTGTGTGCCCCTATCTTCATATTATTTTCGCTTTGGTCTTCCAACAACATGCGGGAGGAAACAGCGCAATAGCCGCTCTAACTATGACACGAATAGCTATAATCAGAATCCTATATCCCTGGTATAGCCCCCGTCTCCCCTAATCTGCATCGATTGCGCTCATAAATCCGCTGATCTAAAGTTATGATGCTGTGTGCATTTCATCAAACGCTCGCAGTCAAACAACCAATAATACTGCGCGACTCTGGTTCTTTTCCTGTGTTTGGTCTGGACTGCGTTTTCACCTGCAGGAACCGCACCACGCTACGAATTGAATCAGACCGAGGCCACCCTTTTTGAGCGAACCACGGTGCATTGTTTAGTGCGCTCCCGAGTGAGGATAGTATTCACACCAGTCCAAACGATCCAAACTAACTTGGTAAACGCAACATAGTTCAATTTGGTGTGAAAGCCCCCTTATGAGTTGTGCAGTATTGTTTGTTGTTTGACTGCGAGCATTTGATGAAATGCACACAGCATCATAACTTGATACAGTATCTCTGAAACATTCTGTAAGTAGGAGCGCATTTATGAGCGCATCCGATGAAGACTAGGGGAGACGGGGGCTATAATGGGATATAGGGGACTGAATATAGGCTATTCACGTCACAGTTAGGTGGCTATTGCGCTGTTTCCTTCCGCATGTTCTCGGAAGACCAAAGCTTAAGTAATATGAAGATTGGGGCACACAAGTGATGCTTGATGATAATCATAGATGGATTTAACGTGAGCATATTTGCCCAATAAACAAATGACTTGCATGCAATGTAACAAATAATTGAACTCTGATTCGAACTATAGCTCAACTATGTGTGACCCTGAGAATCAATCTTGAGGCCCATATGTGTAAATTATATGAAAGCCCTATAAAGTAATTTGTCTGTTGATGCTAAGAGCTGATGGGCTGCAGACAACGCCCACCCCAATCAGAGCGGACCACAGCCCTTATATCTTCCCTCATACAGTAAATAAAGCCTGCTCGAGGACTACAGAAAAATAAGAGAGAGAGTGATAGAGAGATATTGAGTGACCTAATCCTCTCTCAAACCTCTCATGTCCTTTCATACTGTCTCTCACCCCTCAAATAATGTTTTCTTGTTACCATATACAGTGCAAAAAAAGCTTCAGTATACCAAACATTAGGAACACCTTCCTAATATTGAGTTGCCCTGTTTTACTTTTACACACACTCCTGCATGGTATTTTCTCTAGATGTACTCCAAACCCCTGTGAACACGAGGGCAGATGTATCCAGTCCTGGGATGACTTCATATGTCTGTGTGAGAACACAGGCTACAAAGGGGAGGTGTGCCATATGTGTGAGTATTGTCTGAGAGAGCCTACTGTTGTTTGCAAGTATTAATGACAGCATGTTGTCGTAACCACACCAGTGTAACAACCAGTTTGTTGAGGCCTATATACTGCGGTAGTGTGAGACCCATGTCATCATCAAAACTTTGCTGGTGTAGATTAAAACACTACTTCTGCCCCTCTCTTCCCCAACAGCTGTCTACAAAGAGTCTTGTGAGGCCTACAGACTCACTGGTAAATCCTGGTCAGGCAATTACACCATAGACCCTGATCTGAGCGGACCCTTGAAACCATTTGAGGTGTACTGCAAGATGAAATGTGAGTAACTGACTTTTCAAATGTATTTTCTACATTCATAAAATGTACTAGTATACAATTATATTATCTGACCAACATGTGGTCCTCTGTAGCTCAGCTGGTAGAGCACGGCACTTGTAACGCCAAGGTAGTGGGTTTGATCCCCGGGACCACCCATACACAAAAAATTGATGCACGCATGACTGTAAGTCGCTTTGGATAAAAGCGTCTGCTAAATGGCATATTATTATTATTATTATTCCATGGTGCATATCGAACATAATGGTAGTCAGTGCTTACAGTACCTTTTACTCTTCCATAGCACAAGCAGAAATGGGGTGTTATTGAACATATTGAGGCAGATATTAAACAGTGTTCAGGTTGAGGTGAATGTTGACTGTATGTTCCATGAGGAATGAAAAGGAGCAGCAGGGGAGACAGCAGGACCATCTGTTGGATGTTGATCATGTAATAATGAACTCCAACAAGGACAATCAAGAACCAGTTTGGGGCCAGATCAGTAATTGGTTGTGGGGCCAGAGTATTCTCCATCCAATCCTATCCAATTAACCAAAACCTATTCATGTAGGTTCCATGTAAATCCCTTAGATTAGTCAGGGTCTACTGCATTAGAGCTGTCTGTGATAATATCAGATCATTGGACATGGCACAAAAACAGATTCCTCAGTAGTAGATGTGCTTTCTCTCACGTTGTTTCTCTCTAGTTTTCTCTCTCTTTCTCTCTACATCTGTCTGCCTGTCTGTAACTTAATCTCACTTTTTCACCTCACTTACACAATCATACATGTTTACCCTTTAATGTCAACCCCTTCCTTGTCTGTTGACACAGCCGACAAGGCATGGACGTTGGTGATGCATGACCGTATCGACGGCACCAAGGTGACCGGTAGCACGGTGGACCGTCCTTTCATAGGAGACGTCAACTACTGGAACGCCTCCTGGGACGAGGTCACAGCACTGGCCAACACCTCCATGTACTGTGAACAGTGGATCGACTACTCCTGCTACAAGTCACGCATCCTCAAAACGCCCAGTGAGTAGGAGTGGTTAGGGCCTATGGGCAATGGTAGGTATTGAGAGCACCAGAATCTGTACCTATTTGTATACAGTGGGGAGAACAAGTATTTGATACACTGCCGATTTTGCAGGTTTTCCTACTTACAAAGCATGTAGAGGTCTGTAATTTTTTATCATAGGTACACTTCAACTGTGAGAGACGGAATCTAAAAATCCTGAAAATCACATTGTATGATTTTTAAGTAATTAATTTGCATTTTATTGCATGACATAAGTATTTGATACATCAGAAAAGCATAACTTAATATTTGGTACAGAAACCTTTGTCTACAATTACAGAGATCATAAGTTTCCTGTAGGTCTTGACCAGGTTTGCACACACTGCAGCAGGGATTTTGGCCCACTCCTCCATACAGACAGACCTTCTCCAGATCCTTCAGGTTTCGGGGCTGTCGATGGGCAATACGGACTTTCAGCTCCCTCCAAAGATTTTCTATTGGGTTCAGGTCTGGAGACTAGCTAGGCCACTCCAGGACCTTGAGATGCTTCTTACGGAGCCACTCCTTAGTTGCCCTGGCTGTGTGTTTTGGGTCGTTGTCATGCTGGAAGACCCAGCCACGACCCATCTTCAATGCTCTTACTGAGGGAAGGAGGTTGTTGGCCAAGATCTCGCGATACATGGCCCTATCCATCCTCCCCTCAATACGGAGCAGTCGTCCTGTCCCCTTTGCAGAAAAGCATCCCTAAAGAATGATGTTTCCACCTCCATACTTCACGGTTGGGATGGTGTTCTTGGGGTTGTACTCATCCTTCTTCTTCCTCCAAACACGGCGAGTGGAGTTTAGACCAAAAAGCTCTGGATCATCCAGATGGTCATTGGCAAACTTCAGACGGGCCTGGACATGCGCTGGCTTGAGCAGGGGGACCTTGCGTGCGCTGCAGGATTTTAATCCATGACGGCGTAGTGTGTTACTAATGGTTTTCTTTGAGACTGTGGTCCCAGCTCTCTTCAGGTCATTGACCAGGTCCTGCCGTGTAGTTCTGGGCTGATCCTTCACCTTCCTCATGATCATTGATGCCCCACAAGGTGAGATCTTGCATGGAGCCCCAGACCGAGGGTGATTGACCGTCATCTTGAACTTCTTCCATTTTCTAATAATTGCGCCAACAGTTGTTGCCTTCTCACCAAGCTCCTTGCCTATTGTCCTGTAGCCCATCCCAGCCTTGTGCAGGTCTACAATTTTATCCCTGATGTCCTTACACAGCTCTCTGGTCTTGGCCATTGTGGAGAGGTTGGAGTCTGTTTGATTGAGTGTGTGGACAGGTGTCTTTTATACAGGTAACGAGTTCAAACAGGTGCAGTTAATACAGGTAATGAGTGGAGAACAGGAGGGCTTCTTAAAGAAAAACTAACAGGTCTGTGAGAGCCGGAATTCTTGCTGGTTGGTATGTGATCAAATACTTATGTCATGCAATAAAATGCAAATTAATTACTTAAAAATCATACAATGTGATTTTCTGGATTACCTATGATAAAAATTACAGACCTGTACATGCTTTGTAAGTAGGAAAACCTGCAAAATCTGCAGTGTATCAAATACTTGTTCTCCCCCACTGTATATATATATATATATATATATATATATATATATATATATGTAACAGAACATTTCAATGATTAAATCATAATAATCATATTCCTTTGCTCTATTGTCATGTCATTCAGATGGGAGACCGTACAGTTTCTGGATTGGTCGAAATAACGAGAGTCACGAGTACTGGGGCGGGGCTTTCCCTGAGAGTGGGAAGTGTGGCTGTGCTATAAACCAGACCTGCACTGACGCCAGGTTTCACTGTAACTGTGACGCTGACTACCGCCAATGGTGAGAGAGAAAGGATTTGAAAGACTCTTTTCTATAACTTTTAGAAAAGTGTTTCCATAGATTGATATACATTACTGTACAAATGGAACCTGTTGTGCAGGTACTCGGACAAGGGCTATCTGATGTGGAAGGACCACCTCCCAGTGAGGAAGGTGGTGGTGGGGGACACCAACAGGACCGGGTCAGAGGCCCACTTCAGTCTCGGGCCCCTACGTTGCCACGGCGACAGTGAGTTGAAGAACTACATTACCCAGATGGATTGATGAAGTGAAATATAATTTGTCAAATGATTGTTTATCATGGTTCTGGTTTGGCCTCATCTCATGGCCTCTTTGTCCTCACAGGGAGCATCTGGAACACCATATCGTTCACCAAGCCCACTTACATCGAGTTCCCCACCTTCAGGCCAGGCAGCACCGTTGACATCTCCTTTCACTTTAAAACCTACCGCCCCCACGGAGTCTTCCTGGAGAACTCAGACGACTGGCTCCGTAACTTCATACGCATTGAGCTCAACAGTAAATTACCACAGATTACCTAGTGTGAATCATAAGAAATTACTAATTAAATAAAGTATAGGCATTTTATATATTTAGCAGACGCTTTTATCCAAAGCGACTTACATTAATGCGTGTATACATTTTACATATGGGTGGCCCCAGTGGGAATCAAACCCACAACGTTTGGCGTGGTAAGCGCCATGCTCTACCGACTGATCCACATAGGACATAGGCATGAAACATAATTTCCAAATTACAATTTTCTAAATGTTTTGTTTCAATGAACAAATTATCAATATTTTCCAGTATTTATTTTCCTTTATATATTTTCTCCCTCATTCTGTTTTGTCCCTTCTTCATCCTTCTCCCAGCCACCCAGAACCTCGTCTTCATATTCATGGTGGGAGACGGCATCCTCAATGTGACGCTACGGTCACCGGTGCCTCTAAACGACAATGAGTGGCACTTTGTCCAGGCAGAGCTCAACGTGAAGTTGGCCAGGATCAAGGTGGACTACCAGCCATGGGCTGTGAGACGCTTCCCTGGCCAGACCTTTGTCACCATGAAGTTCACCCACCCTCTCCTCGTGGGTACGTCACCTGGCTGTTGGGGCTGGGGCTGGTGAGGAAGGGGTGGTGGTCGACAAGGATTTTTGGACTACTCCTATTGGTTGATGTAGTCCACTCCTATGAGTTTCACCAGCATATGTTTTTTTTTGTTATTCTTAAAACAATCAGTTATTTATTCTTCTTAATAAAAAATGCTAAACTTTGCAATGTGATGATTAACTGATAGTGTTCCAATGCATCCAGGCGCAGCCAATCGCACACTGTGGCCGTTCCTGGGCTGTCTCCGAGGGTTACGAATGAACGGTATAACTCTTGACTTGGAAGGGAAAGCGAATGAAGAACAGGGTATACGGCGGAACTGTACGGGCCAGTGTCTGAACGCGACCATACCGTGTCGAAACGCTGCCCAGTGTATCGAGGGCTACGCAGCCTACACCTGTGATTGCGGCAACACTGCCTTCGACGGATTCTACTGCCACAAAGGTGAGCTCTACACAGGTTGGGTTACCTCAGTTTTGCATGGAGCCCCAGAATCACTAAGACTGCCCTAAGCATGGTGGGTTACACTAACAAAAACCTAGATTTGTTTTGACAGTGTTGGCGATAACCACAAAGTTTCATAATAGAAATAGGCATTTAGCTCAACTTTGTCCTGTTTGTCCCCCCTTAGACATTGGGGCCTACTTTGAGATAGGTTCGTGGTTGCGCTACAACATCAGAAAGAAGCCTACAACCAATGAGGAGTGGTGGGCTAACTGGCTGGATCCCCACTACCACAACTTCAGCCTGGGCTACAACGACACCAGTGATGAGATAGAGTTCAGCTTCAGTACCTTCCAGACCCCGGCTGTACTACTCTACATCAGCTCATTTGTCCAGGACTACATGGCTGTCATCCTGAAGAAAGACGGTAGGAACGCTAGGCAGGGAGGAGCGCTGTAACAATATGGGTTATTATGGTTAAGATTCAAGGCAGAGAATGTTCGGATTGAACTGGCTTTTGAATGAAGATTTTACTGTAACTGATTGAAGTTGGATTACTGTATGTTCCACAGGAGGCTGCTTAGGGGAGGATGGCTCATAATAATGGCTGGAACGTAGCAAATGGAATGGCATCAAACACATGGAAACCATGTGTTTGATGTATTTGATACCATTCCACTGATTCCGCTCCAGCCATTACCACGAGCCCATCCTCCCCAATTAAGATGCCACCAACCTCCTGTGGTATGTTCTTTAGTCATCCCATTTATTTACATTTACATTACATTTTAGTCATTTAGCAGACGCTCTTATCCAGAGCGACTTACAGGAGCAATTAGGGTTAAGTGCCTTGCTCAAGGGCACATTAACGTCATTTAGCAGACGCTCTTAGCCAGAGCGACTCACAAATTGGTGCGTTCACCCTATAGCCAGTGGGATAACCACTTTACAATTTGGGGGGGTAGAAGGATTACTTTATCCTATCCCAGGTATTCCTTAAAGAGGTGGGGTTTCAAATGTCTCCGGAAGGTGGTGAGTGACTCCGCTGTCCTGGCGTCGTGAGGGAGCTTGTTCCACCATTGGGGTGCCAGAGCAGCGAACAGTTTTGACTGGGCTGAGCGGGAACTATGCTTCCGCAGAGGAAGGGGAGCCAGCAGGCCAGAGGTGGATGAACGCAATGCCCTCGTTTGGGTGTAGGGACTGATCAGAGCCTGAAGGTACAGAGGTGCCGTTCCCCTCACTGCTCCATAGGCAAGCACCATGGTCTTGTAGCGGATGCGAGCTTCAACTGGAAGCCAGTGGAGTGTGCGGAGGAGGGGGGTGACGTGAGAGAACTTGGGAAGGTTGAACACCAGACGGGAAGCGGCATTCTGGATGAGTTGTAGGGGTTTAATGGCACAGGCAGGGAGGCCAGCCAACAGCGAGTTGCAGTAGTCCAGCCGGGAGATGACAAGTGCCTGGATTAGGACCTGTGCCGCTTCCTGTGTAAGGCAGGGTCGTACTCTCCGAATGTTGTAGAGCATGAACCTGCAGGAGCGGGTCACCGCCTTGATGTTGGCGGAGAACGACAGGGTGTTGTCCAGGGTCACGCCTAGGCTCTTCGCACTCTGGGAGGAGGACACAGCGGAGTTGTCAACCGTGATGGCGAGATCATGGAACGGGCAGTCCTTCCCCGGGAGGAAGAGCAGCTCCGTCTTGCCAGGGTTCAGCTTGAGGTGGTGATCCGTCATCCATACTGATATGTCTGCCAGACATGCAGAGATGCGATTCGCCACCTGGTTATCAGAAGGGGAAAGGAGAAGATTAGTTGTGTATCGTCAGCGTAGCAATGATAGGAAAGGCCATGTGAGGATATGACAGAGCCAAGTGACTTGGTGTATAGGGAGAAAAGGAGAGGGCCTAGAACTGAGCCCTGGGGGACACCAGTGGTGAGAGCACGTGGTGCGGAGACAGCTTCTCGCCACGCCACTTGGTAGGAGCGACCGGTCAGGTAGGACGCAATCTAGGAGTGAGCCGCGCCGGAGATGCCCAGCTCGGAGAGGGTGGAGAGGAGGATCTGATGGTTCACAGTATCAAAGGCAGCAGACAGGTCTAGAAGGACAAGAGCAGAGGAGAGAGAGTTAGCTTTAGCAGTGCGGAGAGTCTCCGTGACACAGAGAAGAGCAGTCTCAGTTGAATGACCAGTCCTGAAACCTGATTGGTTTGGATCAAGAAGGTCATTCTGAGAGAGATAGCAAGAGAGTTGGCTAAAGACGGCACGCTCAATAGTTTTGGAAAGAAAAGAAAGAAGGGATACTGGTCTGTAGTTGTTGACATCAGTGGGGTCGAGTGTTGGTTTTTTGAGAAGGGGAGCAACTCTCGCTCTCTTGAAGACGGAAGGGACATGGCCAGCGGTCAAGGATGAGTTGATCAGCGAGGTGAGGTAGGGGAGAAGGTCACCGGAGATGGTCTGGAGAAGGGAGGAGGGGATGGGGTCAAGCGGGCAGGTTGTTGGGCGGCCTGCAGTCACAAGTCGCAGGATTTTATCTGGAGAGAGAGGGGAGAAAGAAGTCAAAGCATAGGGTAGGGCAGTGTGAGCAGGACCAGCAGTGTCATTAGACTTAACAAACGAGGATCGGATGTCGTCAACCTTCTTTTCAAAGTGGTTGACGAAGTCATCCACAGAGAGAGAGAGGGGGGGAGGATTCAGGAGGGAGGAAAATGTGGCAAAGAGCTTCCTAGGGTTAGAGGCAGATGCTTGGAATTTAGAGTGGTAGAAGGTGGCCTTAGCAGCAGAAACAGATGAAGAAAATGTAGAGAGGAGGGAGTGAAAAGATGCCAGGTCGGCAGGGAGTTTAGTTTTCTTCCATTTCCGCTCCGCTGCCCGGAGCTCTGTTCTGTGAGCTCGCAATGAGTCATCAAGCCACGGAGCTGGAGGGGGAGGACCGAGCCGGCCGGGAGGATAGGGGACACAGAGAGTCAAAGGATGCAGAAAGGGAGGAGAGGAGGGTTGAGGAGGCAGAATCAGGAGATTGGAGGGAGAAGGATTGAGCAGAGGGAAGAGATGATAGGATGGAAGAGGAGAGAGTAGTGGGAGAGAGAGAGCGAAGGTTGCGGCGGCGCATTACCATCTGTGTAGGGGTAGAGTGAGTAGTGTGGGAGGAGAGCGAGAGAGAAAAGGAAACAAAGTAGTGGTCGGAGACATGGAGGGGAGTTGCAGTGAGATTAGTAGAGGAGCAGCATCTAGTGAAGATGAGGTCAAGCGTATTGCCTGCCTTGTGAGTAGGGGGACGGTGAGAGGGTGAGGTCAAAAGAGGAGAGGAGTGGAAAGAAGGAGGCAGAGAGAAATGAGTCAAATGTGGACATAGGGAGGTTGAAATCCCCCAAAACTGTGAGGGGTGAGCCATCCTCAGGGAAGGAACTTATCAAGGCGTCAAGCTCATTGATGAACTCTCCAAGGGAACCTGGAGGGCGATAGATGACAAGGATATTAAGCTTAAATGGGCTAGTGACTGTGACAGCATGGAATTCAAATGAGGAGATAGACAGATGGGTTAGGGGGAAAAATTGAGAATGTCCACTTGGGAGAGATGAGGATTCCTGTACCACCACCCCTCTGACCAGATGCTCTCGGGGTATGCGAGAACACATGGTCAGACGAGGAGAGAGCAGTAGGAGTAGCAGTGTTTTCAGTGGTGATCCATGTTTCCGTCAGCGCCAGGAAGTCGAGGGACTGGAGGTTGGCATAGGCTGGGATGAAGTCAGCTTTGTTGGCAGCAGAACGGCAGTTCCAGAGGCTGCCTGCGACCTGGAACTCCAGGTGTGGGGTGCGTGCAGGGACCACCAGGTTAGAGAGGCAGCAGCCACGCGGTGTGGTGCGTTTGTGTAGCCTGTGCAGAGAGGAGAGAACAGGGATAGGCAGAGGCATAGTTGACAGGCTGTAGCAAATGGCTACAAAAATGCAGAGGAGATCGGAATGAAATGAGCTAAGCATCTGGGAGAGGAGAGAGCAGGGCCTCCCTCACCAAAAACTTCTACCTCAGAAACTAAAATTGTTTCACTGAACCACCCGAACAAAAACTCTCCCAACTTCCACCTTTAGAAATCAGAATTGTTGTGAACCACAGCGGTTCAATGTTTAAAGGAATAGACTCAACCCACTTTATTCAGCTAGCTAACTATGACACCATAGCTAACTAGCAAGCTAGCATCCAATAACAATAACACACCGTTTAGCACCAACACTTGGTCACAACAAACCACCAATAGTGTGATAACACACTAAACAGATCATTCGTGTCTGTGTCAAGTTCCTTTCATGACGCAGCAATGATTAAACGTTGGCTAGCTAGGACAAGTATATTGTATTTAGCTACTACAGTACAGTTAGCTGGTCGTGTTGGGTAGCTAGCAATGGCCACTGTGTTGACTTTGTTTGAAGAACGGCTAGCTAGCTAGCTTCGTGCTACCCCCGGCACACAATGGCTACTGTGTTGACTCTGACTCTGTTCGAAAAAACAGCTAGTTAGCTCGCTTCGTGCTACAGCCGGCACGGCCGAAGACACTATTTGAGTAGAAACACAAAGCACAAAGCAAGATAGGACTTGGACAAAAGTACATCACTGTACTTTACAAGCCATAATGCTCACAATAGTTAATGGAAATATAATGTTATAATGCCTTACATTATGAACTGTGGAGTGTATTGTTGCACCATCCCTCCACAGGAACCTTAGACATGAGGTATAGGTTGGGGTTGATTACCCACAAGTACCAGCTGTCCTTCAGGAACCTGGCAGATGGATACCCCCACTATGTCAACATAACCAGACACAACAGGACCATCAGGACACAGGTACGCTGATGCTCCACCTGAATGTCTACACCTGTTAACACTACCTACCTCCTTCACCACAGTTTAAAAGTAAATCACATCACGTTTTGTATGTTGTGTATTTTCAGTCTTTCATTGATTTGTTCCTGTTGACATGTTTATGGTTGTGTGTGAATATCAATGTGTTTGTGTTGATGTGTGTAACTCCTAGGTGGACTACATGGAGCCGATAGTGGAGAAGATCACCCTAGTGGAGGATGGCAGGTTTGACTCACCCAAGAACATCTTCCTGGGGAGAGTGATGGGTAAGATTCAATTTCACCCCCCAGCTGAAACATTTCTGCTTTCATCTTGAGAATTGATTTGGTCACACTTTATTTGGATTGTCCGGATAATCCATCTGTAGGTGCTCTACAGATGGTCATACTATCAACAAACTATCTGTTGATAAGCAACTGCTTGCTAAGGTTATGGTTACGGTTAGGGTTAGAATAATGGTTAGGGTAAGAGTTAGGGTTAGGGTTAAGTTTAGGGATAGGATAAGGGTTAAGGTTAGGGTTAGAACTAGGATTAGTAGATCGTTGAAATGTTACTGATAGTCTGTAGAGCATCTACAGATGAACTATCCATATAAAGTGTTACCCATGGGAGTAAGGCATCAGTTGTCCCACTGTAAGTTTGGGAATTAGTTTGGGAATTAGTTGAGCTGGATGTGCACATTGTAACTCCTCTGTCCCTCTCTCTAACCCCCTCAGAGGTGGGTGAAATTGACTATGAGATCCAGAGGCATAACAGTCCTGGTCTGGTGGGCTGTATATCTGGGGTGAGGTACAACATCTACGCCCCTCTCAAGACCCTCTTCCGGCCCAACGAGACGGAACCGCCGGTCACCGTGCATGGCTTCGTCTCCGAGTCTAACTGTGGGGCCTTCCGTCCTGTCCATGGATATGTCCCCTGGGAGGCGGACCCCTGGTTCACTTCTATAGGTGAGACTACATATCCCAGAAGCCATCAGTAGATCTACTTTACATGGGACTACATATCCCATCAGCAATCATGACCCAGTGATGATAGTATAAGTTCACCATAATAACATAATTTATGTAATTTTTCATTTCAGAATACATCTATATCCATGATGACCTAGGCCTGTTTTGGTTGACAGGTAAGTCTTTACTGCTTACGATTCACAATAATGTGAATAATTATACTTTGATGATTTTTGTGAAATCTATTAGTGTAAGTGTTCATCCACCGTCTGCCATCTGTGAGTCCTGACCTTAGTTTACCTCAAGATTCAGATGAAGCCTCCTCTCACTCTCTCCCTATCGCTCTCTTTCTCTTTTGCTCACTCTCTCGTTCCCCTACTGACACAGATGGAGAAAAATTATAATTTTTATTTTCCTAAAATCCCCTAATCCTAAAATCTGAGGCCATCAGATTCCAAAATAGGCTTTACGCCCTCCTTCCCCAAGCCTCACGCTAGAAGCAAAAAATATGACGTCTACCAGAACAAATGCTGGAATGTAAGAAGGATATTTTCTTGTGTCTGTTGAATATGAGAGGCGAAGGAAGACCAGAAATAGAAAGCAGCTCAGAGTCTGTAGTCTGTACTCTATCCCTGTCTGAGACCCTCACCGGATCAACTATATTTAGAGCTGCCCTCCCTCCACTATTCATCACAGATATATGCTTCAGCTTAATGTACTGGATAAATCTGATGTACAGAGGTGTTATGGTAGCGCAGAACATCTGAGTTTGATTTCTGATGTCTGGGCCGGTCCTGCTGTCCCCTTGCCGACCTCCTCCGGTTATTGGACATCATTTGAGATGGATGGCTCCCTCATAACAATATGTGGCTGTATAAGAAATGATACCTCTTGTCTCTAAAGTGAAGTTAAGTGAGCAGTTATCTTTTTGGCAGAGAACCAACTGAGTCATAATGATATTGATTGAAAGGGATATTTGTGTCATCCATCAAGACACAGGTATGTCTTTTCACGGTAACAATTCCTATGTGAGTCATAGAACCCTACTGTGATGAACAATGGATTTTCTGCTGTTTGCTAAATACCGTTTTTTAACCACATCTTGACTGTGTGTTTCTCCCTCTAGTTGTTGTCATCGCGGCCGTGATATTGCTGTTCATAGGTCTGTACAGCATCTACATCTATCTGTACCGGTACAAGGGCAGCTACCACACCAACGAGCCCAAGAACTTCCTGGAGTCCCCTGGAGGCAGCAGCTCCAGACCCCTGACAGGGACCCTGGAGAAGAAGCGACTTCCAGAGATAGAGGAAGACTTTCGGAGTGACTAGCCTCAGGCTGGGGAACGGTGGGAGGGAGGAGGGGGGGTGGGAGGGGTTGAAGTGGGGAGGTTTTGGGGCTTACAACAACCACAATACCTGTTTATGTTTTATAATTCCTTCAACTTGTCTTTTTTATTTCCTTTTCGGTTTTGTTTTCCTTTCCCTTGGTATGTGTGATCTTAAGTCTGGTGCTCGACATAGTGTTGTTTTTCTGATGTGTTCATAGTTTTGCAGGGTTTGAAGTTAAAATCAAGTCCATATTGCGTGAGTGACGACCGACTACGTCTCACACTGTATTGAAGGGTTGACCAACTGAAGTGCCTCGACAGAGCAAAACGAGATCAGAAATAACCCCATGAGTTCATTCAGGATTTGAGACTTAAACTGATGGAATTATGTTTCAGGTCACGTTGAATTGTGACATTTTTACATCTTAATATCCTCACATGCAGTAACACGTATTCAGCAGCCTCTTTTGGTTTTTAGGTCTGTTAATTGAGATCACTTGATAGATCAATGCCATCTACTGTGTAACTCCTTCCGACAATCCACTCTTGCAGCCATTTTGATAAAGACATCCAAACTATCCCACTCATCCCATGCTTTGACTAGTGAGCCAGGATACACCACAGAGAGATGCTGCAATGGTGCAGCAACAACAACAGCAACAACAACAACCACAAGCACAATCTGGCATCTGCAAACAGTCTTTCCTGCTTAACACCAATTGAAGAAACTATAAAAAGCATGGAGCTCTAAGCTTTGAAATGACATATCTAAAGAATAATGGAAGGTATATAAGCATATATTTGTTGTATTGCAGCCTATGAAATTGCATACCTATACAAAAGAGGAACATGTATCAATGGTTAGTTTCATTAGATAGCAGCTTTGCCAATTACAGTATGCTCTGCAATTCCTAACCGATTCCCAACCAATCAATTAAGCAGTCAAGTACGATCAACAAAGCATACTGAATACATGTGACATTTGGCTTGGATAATAAAACGATCACCATATTCTTGTTCAGAATCCTCAGAGTAGCATATGAAATGGGTGGGTAGTGCTAAGAAGCCATGGTAGTTAGACTTTTCCCGAAGGTAGTGCTATCATGTTATTGTGAGACTGACTGTTGGTGCACTGCAGAAAAGGGAATGGAAATGGAGATGTTGAACCTAACCAGGGACAAGACTCCTTATTGCTATTAATCCTCATTCCAAGCATCATTTTCTGTTTGACTTCCAGTAGCTAGTGAACATGCAGCTGAAATCTGGGTGCTATTTCAGATTCAGAGGCCCCCGGTGTGGAGGGGCCCCTACCAACAGCAGCCCTATCGACCAGCCTGGTCAGGAATCATTACAAATGTCCTTCAGGAAAATAGCTGCTCCGCATGAACATCCGGACATGCAAACACACACTCACACACACACTGGCATATTGTATAGAGGACACAACAATGTCAATGCCAGTCTTGTACTTCTTCTCACCACACTAGACTATTTTTGCATCTGACTGCTCTGTAGGACAGTACTGTGCTGTGCCGCTCCCGCTGCTGTTGCTTCTTACCCACTGGGCACACACTGGTTGAATCAACGTTGTTTCCACATTATTTCAATGAAATGACGTTGAACCAATGTGGAATAGACGTTGAATTGACATCTGTGCCCAGTGGGTAGGTGCTTCTTATGGAGATGGTTGTAGAAACTTTTTCTTTAGGTCCAATGATATTTCCCTGTCTGGAAAGTCATGATTTCAGGTTAGACGGTGGGTGAGGTTATGGTCAGGGAAGATGTTCCCAGTAGGTGAAACGTCATTGGACCCCATGTAATGTGTGGTGTGGTAACCAATGCTTAGGTCTCTGACATCATCACCCAGCGCCCTTTGAAGCTAAAGCAGTCATACATCATTGGAAAAAAATAGAAAACAAGAGCATTTTGAAAATCATAAGCTATGCATATATAGAGCATGATGATCGCACCTTGCAATGAAATGCAATAAAATCAGCCGCTTCCAGCGCAGATCACCTAAATATGTTTTTTATGTCTGTTCCGTTCGCAGCAACTTGCAGCAGTTAGGATCCTAGACGTAATATGTATACGTGAATATATGAATAAGATGTTTATCGACTTTATATTTCCTATGGTTTGTATGAAACAGTTTAAAATGAGTGGAGGCTGAGAGTTTTGAATGTAAATCCTAATCATGACCCTGTAATATGGACAGGCTCTGCTGATCTCTGAATGTGCACTGTATGGTATGTACACTCATTACACAGAAACCTATTCAGCATAGCTTTCTCACATGTTCAGGATGTGGAAAATACAGTACCCTCCCGATTTTTAGAACATTATTAGAACGTATTTCAACATCTTTGGTTTAGCCTGTTAAAGAGGACAACCCCTTAAGACTAGATGGTAAAAAGCATTACAATTACAATCAATTATAAGATAGAATTGGCAATGCCTGACTTTTTCCTAAGCCATATTTGTAAGAATGTACCATTTTAAATAGTATGAATGTTAGCATCGGGTAATTAGAGTAGTAAAATGTTCCACCTCTGGAGAAATAGAAATTATGTGTTTTTGTACAGAGATGGACAATCACACTTACAGAGTTCATATTAGACCAGTCAACAACCTGGGTCAAATGTGCTTTGAAGCCTTTTAGGGAAATAGTCGACTTATTGATATATTATGTAAATGTAAACGCTGCAATGCATTTATTCTAAATGGACTACAGTACATGTGCATCCTGCCTAGCATCACTGCGATGCTGCACCTGAGTTAGTCCATCCATGCGTGGTCCCTGGAGTGTGTGTGATTGAATGTACAGTAGATGTGTTGGTTTGTGTGTTCACAGTTCTGCTTGTCACCTAACCCTCCCTACTGATGTTGACTTGAGAGTCTGATGAGGACCGTCTCTGCACTGATGATGTGAATGATCCAACTCACTTGTTGTCGTCCACCAATAGCAGAACATTGAGCAGATAGTGATTGGGTGCTGTCCAGACAGGCTCCTCCCTACTCGGATGTTGCTCTACAGCTTTTGATAATCAGTGACTACACCGTAAGACTTGAAAAGAACAGGAAGGCCAGCACATTGTTTATGCTCCCAATTCACCGCTTTATTGACAACGTCAAGGATGTGTGTATGACCACAAACTTTACTACACTGTATGACACCATCAGCTCTTTAGATCTGTGCTGATTGGCAGTCTATAGCAAGTTCACTACCTTACACGCTTAGAAAAAGGGGTTCCAAAAGGGTTCTTCAGCTGTCCCCATATGAGAACCCTTTTGGGTTCCTACATGGAACCCAAAAGGGTTTTTACCTAGAACCAAAATGAATCTACCTGCAACCAAAAAGGGTTCTTCAAAGGGTTCTCCTATGGGAACAGCCGAAGACCCCTTTAAGGTTCTAGATAGCACCTTTTTTTCTAAGAGTGTAGGATCAACTTGGCCATCCCTATATGGTGACAGCCAGGGTGAGCATCTAAGGTTTTCTGTGTAAAGGACTCACTTTTAATAAGGGTTTGAGGGAGTGAGCACAAGGGTGAAAGAAGACAAGAGGATTCTGTCAATCCTACAAGCAGTGTCATCATATGACAGACTAGTGTTGTTCCCCACAGTGGAGGGGTGGCCTACAGACAGAGCTAGGGCCAGGCGAGAGGGAGGAGCAGGCAGGGTAGTCTAAGAGGGTCAGACCCCTCTGTGGGTCACTACCCTATACAACCTGGCAAAAGGAGGCACCAGGCAGTTAGTGACTGTATAACCTAACGTAGCAGGCGTAAAAGAAACGCCTGAGTGGGGTCACAACATCCGGTTTTCAGGGGAAAAGGAAGCTAGGTTGAAGATACTGTATCCCTGAAAACCGTATGTTTCATGTTTCATAAACCCTGCTGAAGGTGGTGACTGACTGCAGGACTTTGTGTTTGTGACCACACTGAAATAATGGAATTTTATCTCTCCCTCTCTGTTATGTTGGTTTTGTTTTGTAATAATTTCACTGTAAATGACCATAACTATGTTAATCAAAGCAAAACCAAACTGACACTTCAATAAAGACGCTTGAAGGAAATTATAATGGTGGTTTCCCTTGACCTGTTAACAAAGGCACAATGTGTCTGTGTGGTGTACAGTCTTAATAAATCCATGTTGGTATAGAGAACAATTGTAACACCTCAGATGACACCAGTGGGTAAATTAAGTTGGAGTTACCTGAAGCCAAGCTCCAGCACCTTACGGGTGCAAAGAGTAAAGTACAATAAACCATGGTTAGTGTTAGGGTTGAGGCTAGCGTTAGTGTTGAACCAGGATGTGGACAAGAAGCTAGGGTTAGGGCTAGGGTTGAGGCTAGGGTTAGTGTTTAACTGGGATGTGGTCATGAAGCTAGGGTTAGGGTTGTGGTTGAGGCTAAAGTTAGGGTTGTGGGCCTCCCGAGTGGCGCAGCGGTCTAAGGCACTGCATCGCAGTGCTAGAGGCGTCACTACAGACCCGGGTTCATTCCAGGGCTGTGTCACAACCGGCTGTGATCGGGAGTCCCATAGGGCGGCGCACAATTGGTCCAGCGTCGTCCGGGTTAGGGGAGGGTTTGTTCCAGGGGGGCCTTACTTGGCTCATCGCGCTCTAGCGACTCCTTGTGGCGGGCCGGTTAAGCGGGAGGGTGTTAAGAAGCGCGGTTTGGCAGACGCATGACTCGACCTTCGCCTCCTGAGCCCGTTGGGAATCTGCAGTGATGAGACAAGATTGAAAAAAGGGGTAAAACAACACCCCCCAAAAAAAAGGGTTGTGGTTGAGGCTAGGGTATGTTCAACCCTGACTCATCCTAACCCCCCACCCCCCAAATAGCACTTCCACATTCCATATTTAAACCAGAATTATATCTGACTGACAATGGTGTTCAAGACAAGATGCATATTGTAATAATGTATAAAGTTTTATTTTCATAGGCAAATATTGTACATAACGATAAATTCCATATTGTTTCAGTCATCTCCGTGCAGAAAGATCTCATCTTGTCGTGGGTGTAAATGTTTTGGACTTAAGGATAAAAACCTGGGTGAATATCAGACCTGGATGTCAGTTCCACAATTCACTTTTATATAGCGTGACAACATGATCGGATGGTGGTTGTATGTACACAACATCCAGGTGGGGCACTTGAAATTTTGAAATTTTGTCAAACATTTTATTTTTCCTATTTGCTTTTCCGTGACGAGTATAACCGTAAAAAGGTTACCTGTAACACAGTCCTGTCCATTATATACAATACAAACATCATAATGACTTCCCTTCTCTTTCTGTTTAGATTCATTTGGCACTTACAGCTTTTTCAGGGAAGACTATAGTGTGTTCATGGTTCTTATATACGAATATAGTCTTTTCGGATTTAGAGGAGCTGACACTCATGTAAACTGAATGGCAAATGCTTCATAAAGTATACATATCACCGAGTACCAATGGCACAGGTGACTAGAGTTGTCAAACTAAAGGAGGAATGAGATCTCCCACCAACCACCACTTCAGAGTTCACATTCAGTTAGTCGGTTTCTCGTACGGTACGGCATATTTTTTGAAGAACATTGATATAAATGCACAGTAAGTTATTTCACTATGTATGAAGGGGGTGTTGTTGATGCTATAGCCACAGAGACAGAGCTTTAGCATTATCATGAGTTTAGCATTGCCTCCAACAGCTACCAGGAAGAGGCTTTTTCTGAGTAACATGACAGGATACTGAGTTCCTCCATAGAGCTGCATTTGACAATAAAAGCTAATTCTCTTGCTAATGTGCTTACAGTTAATTTTAAACCAAAAGACAACACATGCGCTGTCTTGCACTGTTAAAGATACACTGTAGGCTAAAAGCTAGCGTTGCTCATTGAGAGAACAAGCAATAGTTAATAGATGTGAGTACAGTAACAAAAATACAGAGAGAATAACACACAGCATGTTTTCATGTTAAAAATAACAACAATGCCATGAGGCTGATGGTACAGCATAAGCGATACATTGAATATATACTGTAGATAGTAGGTTTTGTTGCCATTCTAATTTCTTGTTTCTTTCCAGAAGCTTCACGTACACAGTTTCGCTAGGTGAGTGATAAAGCAGTGGGGAAGTGCATCATACAGAGAGAGGAAGTGATGTCACTGATGTGGTAGCAGGAGGAAATGATGTCACCAAGGGAGAAGAAGACCACTTAGTCACAGCACTGTTGTCAATGGGGACTAGTCAGTAACATGGATCGGCCGTTTTAATTCTCCTCCATCACAGTGAATGTTTCAGATTCCAATAGAGCTTCTGTGTTTGTTGTGGCATTGTGGGGAGGAGCAGAAGCGTTACCAGGTGGCTGAGGAGGAGAGGGGGTCAGTCAGCAAGGGGTCAGTGCGGGTGGTTGAAATGCAGCAGGTTAATGCTAGGCCATGTCGATCTCTCTCTCGATCCCCACATACTTCAGGGCATCATCCTGGCTGTACCTTTAAGGGGCAGGAGAGAGGGAGTCAGGACAGTGTGAAGCATCAGTGTAAAAAATGCAAGTCATCCCACAAATATTACAGACAACCAAGGAAGGACTGCGATACCGTATTGTATCAAAGGCTCCAGTGTTCCCATGGCCACAAGGCTCTACCTATAGTCAAAGAAGAGCTCCTCCCCCTGTAGGATAGCCCGTTTGGCAAATATCCCGATGCGGTGGTCTCCATTCACCATGACCACTGCAACAACAACAGCCCCACAGTCAACCATCACATCACTGATTTGTACAAGTCACCAAACCATCCCACAAAACAGGCTTTGTATTTGTCTATGTGATCCTACCCTTAGCGTAGCAGTTTGGGTTCACCGAGTGATTTGCAAATCTGATTTTATTCCCTTTCCGTGTGGCGTCCACGACAAAGTCTGTTGAGACATAACAGGAACAGTGTCAGCTCAGCGATCACTGAACACATCGACAGTGATGTCCTTTAAAGGGTTAACTGTGCATCATCAGAGTGTTGAGGAATCATTTTTACCATTGTTCAGGTTGAAGAGGAAGCTGGACATGTATTTGTCGTAGATCCTCCCCCGTCGGTCCGCCTCATCTTGTGAGATCAGCTGCAGACAGACAGTTTCAGAGTGTGCTGGTCAGACTAAACTTTTTATACATTAATACAAAGCCATTAATACAAACACATATTGATACTGTATAACACCCACACCCAACTATACCCCATAACATGATAAAGAAAGCTACATTCAACAGTTTTATGTATGTAGCCTCACCTCCCCACAGTACTCTGAGATGAACTCATTCTTCTGAACTGACTCTTTGATGAAGGTGCCCCATCCTGCCACGTTTGAGGGGGCCAGCAGGAGGTGCTGGGTGAGGTCAGAGGTTACAGGTCAGAGGTTAAAGGTGGCTGACATTTACTCAAAATGACAAGACAACACTAGAATAATACAACTGTGCATGTTAATATGGGTTCTGACTGACCTAAATTCAGATACAGCACATCATCAGCTATCAAGCTACCTGTAAAACCAGCTCCTATTTTCTATTTCATTGGACTGGAACATGACCCACTGGCCTACCTTCTTCAGCCCCCTTTGGATGCTGCAGTTCTTGCAGGAGACTACTTTGCTGTCCCAGTGGTCTGCGGCTCCACAGGTCATACACAGATCTGGGTCACACTCCCTTACTGCCAGGTAGCAGGGACACTGCTTGGTGTTGCACTGGGTCTTACAGCGGCAGCCTGGGAAACGGTTCTGGCCTGGAGAACAACGTAACATCCCATGACAGTGTTCAGAGTCAGACAGGGGAATGTTCAGCAGAGAGGCTTATAGTCACTTTTAGAAACAGCATAGAAACATACTGCGGTAACAGAGAGGCCATACGAGTTATATGCCTCAGTGGACTAGAAAACTATTTTTTAACAGAATTCTCTGTGGCGGCGTGGCGAACGGCAACCGCATTTCATTAATGAACGCTGCCTCAACGATAAAAAAGCTGCTGCTCTGTAATGCACCTCATCAATCACTGACCTCTGCTGGCAGCTATGCTGAAATACAGCTATGCTGAAATGCAGCTGTGCTGAGAGTAATGGAAAGCCTTCTGGGCAGAGGAAGAAGGAAAATTAGCAGCAGACAACTTAAATGTCCCTCTCGTCTCCAACAGGTTTAGCTGGAGGACAATACTCCCTAACTAGCGCAGTAACATTAGTCTTGTCTCTCATCCTTCCTAAGTGTGCTTCCCTACAGTCTGTGTGGCTGTGTGTGTGTGCATCATCGAGCAGTGTTTAGTCGTAGCAGTCTGACTGGTATAAACGTAGGGATGGATGATGTTGTAGCTCAGGCACTGTGCCTGTCACATCTCTTTGATTCCTCTCCAGGGCTGTGGAGCTCACACATGAAACCCTCCATACGCTGCTTCCTCTCATAACTAGGGAGGGGGAGCTGCTTCCTGTCATAAGCAGGGAGGGGGAGGGACAACTGTATTTCTATAAGAAGACTAAATGAGCCAATGCTGCTCTCTCTCTCTCTCTCTCTCTCTCTCTCTCTCTCTCTCTCTCTCTCTCTCTCTCTCTCTCTCTCTCTCTCTCTCTCTCTCTCTCTCTCTCTCTCTCTCTCTCTCTGCGTTGGCCCGGCCGTTCTGGCTCATTTCTCCTGGGATGAATGTGTCAGAGCATTGTGAACACAGCCCCCTGCTGAACAGACGCCCCTGCAGCTAACCAAACCCTGCCTGCCAGAGGACAGCTTATCCTGCGAACACACAGCGAGGAGGAGGATCGTCTTACACACTGCTCCACTGTCTATTATGGCCTGTCCAAAGGGCCTTTTTATCCACCGAGAGAAAGAGAGCTAGTCTTCAGTAGAATTGTTCTGTGAACACATTCCTATTCCCATTACAGAGTAGAGAGTAGAGCTGCGAAACCTCTAGGAGTGTTCAGTATGTAGCTCTGTTTTTATATTGATAAGTCTTGGACTTCTGCAAAAGGTCTGTACGAGTTGGGATGTGGTGTGTGTGACCGTGTACGGTAGCAGTGAGTGTTTGGGTAAGGTGACACTCACACTCGTGCTCACACTGGCAGAACTTCTCACAGAAATTCTGGGTCATCACACAGGGACAGGAGCTGTCACATGGGTGGTCCGGGTGGTCACATGGCTGGTAGTTGTACACCTGATTGGACGAGTTATCTAGAGAGGACAAAGGCTTTAGTTATACAGAAATGCATATGACAATGTTAAGTTGACTATTTCAATACTTCAGTCAAGTGAAGAACTCACCTTTCTTGAGCTGTATCTTTGCCCATAACCTAAATTTAAAAAATGAAAAAAATGAAAAGCACTTTCAATAATCATGTCTTTTTCTGTACAAAGGTATTTGAAAAATAGCAGTTCATCACAGTTACTTTCATTTTCTGCAAGGTTTAATCTATTTCTCCCACTGATCTGTGTATCAGGGTCCATTCTGCAACAGGGACTGGGAGTGAGTGAGTGTAAAAGTCGGCGGCCATCTTGCCTGTGCTTCCTCTTCTTCTTCTGAGGGGAATTGCCACCATCCTCCAACGGAACGCGATGGATCAGGACCTCTTTCACAGCAAACTCATACACCTGAAGGAGAGAGAGCACACACACATTAACACACAGATGCAGGCATATTCGTCCACGCATACACACAGATATGACACATCTATACACAACTATGCAGAATCTTGTGTGGTTCTGGACTTGGTCCCATTGTGTAGTTGAGTGTCACTCAAATTAGGCTGGGAAGCGCATCACTGCATCTGATTACTCTATAAAACATCCGGCCCTCTCCTCCCTACCAGAACCCACCACCATCTCAGTGTAATACACACAGACACACACACACCCACACCCATCCCACTCCCCACACACACCCGCAAAGCCCCAAACCACTTATGCCTGCCAAAAACACCGATTTGGCTTCCTCCCTAAAACAGACAGACACACATTACGCAGAGGGAGGGACTGGGAAGCTCGTAGCAGCAGCGTTTCCATCCAGCCAAACCACAGGCTCTCTGAGGGATAACAGGGCCATGCTATAGAGTCACACTAGCATTGTGTTGGGATCCCTCAGACTGGGGGATGGGATGCTGCTACAGGGGGCAAAGCTACTTTGCAATGTCTGTGGCGGATCTCTGTCGTCGCGCTTCGCGCTCTTTGTCTCTCTGTCTTTGTTTTGGAGGATTGGAACGTGTCTCTCAATGGCTTTGTAAATCTGATCAGAGGCCCTAATATGTTTCCCATACAATACTCCCATAATTCTCCCATATTATAGACACATAACATCCCCACAATACCTCAGCTAGGAAGGGATCTGTTTGCTATAAGCCGGAGTCTCTGAGAATAACAAAGATGTCATGTACGTAAAAGTCCTAATTTACGACAATTTTCCACACAGTATTATGTGTTACGACACTTCTATCAATGGCAACACACTACAACACAGTCACAGCACAACTTTGTTATCTTGTCTGTCTGTACAAGTCTGTAATGTGTTTGGTCGTTTGTGTGTATTCCAGGAGACTTGCTTTAATTGGTGTATCAATAGAGTATATGAGCATCTGCTGGGTGTAGGTTCTTGGTGGTTCACCTGTTTGCAGGTCTTGGTGCTGATGAGGCGAGCGATGGAGCAGAAGTTGTTGTAGTAGGTTCCGTGCAGCACTCTGAACAGAGACTCCTCCGCCCCGCTCCACTGGACAGGAGTTTCCACCTGCTCCCCGTGCTCCTCCCCCGGGCGCAGCTTGGTGGGAGTCTGACAGCGAGAGTTGCTCTCTGACCATACGCAAAAACACACACATGCGCACACACACAGACACACACACACAGCGAGGGGGTGTATTTGAGACTTATGCTCATACACACACTGCCAAAGGCAAAGAGCGACATGTTGCTTGGCAACAGGTTCAAGGCTGTGTTACTGTGACCACATGCTATGACTGGGGAATGCTTATTAGTCCGCTCATCAATCTGTTTTTACACATGATTTGAGCTAGTGGGGAAGGCCGCTGGGCCACCAGCTTAAGTCAGTAGTCTATCTTCAAAATGAAGAGCTGCAGTGACATCACAGTACAGATATTAGTTCCTTCCAAACTGAATGCAAGAGAGAGACAATAGAGAGAGAGAGAGAGTGATTAAGACAGAGAAAACAAGAGTGAGGGGAAAGTGCTCTTTCTCCCTCCCACTGTTCTCCACATGAGTCTCACAACAGAAAGAGGAAACCAAGGGGAGGGGCTGAGTGAAGAATCTGTTTGTTTTGGGGCTGAAGCGTGCAAAACCCATGGTTGGATTGTTGTGTTTGGAAAGCGAGTGAGAGAGAGCGAATGGTTTTTCAAAACTGTCATCTTCAGCCAAGGTTCTCTTTGCTGATGTACTGCATTCAGCACACATGAACCATTCTGGCATGTGAGAATTAGTCAATCCATTCTGTCAGTAATACACTGAGGTATGACAGATATACTGTAATAGCGTAGTAGTTGAGGCATTAGTGTTTTCCTATCTAAGAAGATAGGAAGCTGGTAGTCTCCTACTCATGGGTTGCATGTTTCGTCACAATATTGTTTTGAACGTTCGTTATGGACTGATGCCCAACTGAGCATTCAACTCAATGTATCGTCAATGAGCACTGATGAAGATTTAATCAAAAGTGCATTACAGTGGCTTGGAAATACAATGCCATTCAAAAGGAGGCAAATAATTAGAAGGAAAACCTTATGTCATAATTTTGATCTCGCCAGATTGACTTGATCAAATCAAATCAAATTGTATTTGTCACATGCGCCAAATACAAAAGGTGTAGACATTACAGTGAAATGCTTACTTACAAGCCCTTAACCAACAATGCAGTTTTAAGAAAAATAAGTGTTAAGTAAAAAATGTATCAGTAAAAAAATTAAAATAACAAATAATTAAAGAGCAGCAGTAAAATAACAGTAGCGAGGCTATATACAGGGGGTATTGGTACAGAGTCAATGTGCGGGGGCACAGGTTAGTTGAGGTAAATTAGGTAATATGTACATGTAGGTAGAGTTAAAGTGACTATGTATAGATAATAAACAGAGAGTAGCAGCAGCGTCAAAGAGGGGGTGGGGGGAACAATGCAAATAGTCCTGGTGGCCATTTGATTAGCTGTTCAGGAGTCTTATGGCTTGGGGGTAGAAGCTGTTAAGAAGCTTTTTGGACCTAGACTTGGCACTCCGGTACCGCTTGCCTTGCGGTAGCAGAGAGAACAGTCTATGACTAGGGTGGCTGGAGTCTTTGACAATTTTTAGGGCCTTCCTCTGACACCGCCTGGTATAGAGGTCCTGGATGGCAGGAAGCTTGGCCCCAGTGATGTACTGGGCCGTACGCACTACCCTCTGTAGTGCCTTGCGGTCAGAGGCCGAGCAGTTGCCATACCAGGCAGTGATGCAACCAGTCAGGATGCTCTCGATGGTGCAGCTGTAGAACCTTTTGAGGATCTGAGGACCGATGCCAAATCTTTTCAGTCTCCTGAGGGGGAATAGGCTTTGTCGTGCCCTGTTCACGACTGTCTTGGTGTGTTTGGACCATGATAGTTTGTTGGTGATGTGGACACCAAGGAACTTGAAGCTCTCAACCTGCTCCACTACAGCCCTGTCTTTTTCCTGTAGTCCACAATAATCTCCTTTGTCTTGATCACGTTGAGGGAGAGGTTGTTATCCTGGCACCACACGGCCAGGTCTCTGACCTCCTCCCTATAGGCTGTCTCATCGTTGTTGGTGATCAGGCCTACCACTGTTGTGTTGTCAGCTAACTTAATGATGGTGTTGGAGTCGTGCCTGGCCATGCAGTCATGGGTGAACAGGGAGTACAGGAGAGGACTGAGCACGCACTCCTGAGGGGTCCCCGTGTTGAGGATCAGCGTGGCAGATGTGTTGTTACCTACCCTTACCACCTGGGGGCGGCCCGTCAGGAAGTCCAGGATCTAGTTGCAGTAGGAGGTGTTTAGTCCCAGGGTCCATAGCTTAGTGATGAGCTTTGAGGGCACTATGGTGTTGAACGCTGAGCTGTAGTCAATGAATAGCATTCTCACATACAGTTGAAGTCAGAAGTTTACATTCACTTAGGTTGGAGTCATTAATCCTCGTTTTTCAACCACTCCACAAATTTCTTGTTAACAAACTATAGTTTTGGAATGTCGGTTAGGACAATGACCCCACGCATTACTTCCAAAGTTGTGGCAAAATGGCTTAAGGACAACAAAGTCAAGGTATTGGAGTGGCCATCACAAAGCCCTGACCTCAATCCTATAGAAAATGTGTGGGCAGAACTGAAAAAGTGTGTGCGAGCAAGGAGGCCTACAAACCTGACTCAGTTACACCAGCTCTGTCAGGAGGAATGGGCCAAAATTCACCCAAATTATTGTGGGAAGCTTGTGGAAGGCTACCCGAAATGTTTGACCCAAGTTAAGCAATTTAAATGCAATGCTACCAAATACTAATTGAGTGTATGTAAACTTCTGACCCACTCAGAATGTGATGAAAGAAATAAAAACTGAAATAAATCTCTCTCTCTACTATTATTCTGACATTTCCCATTCTTAAAATAAAGTGGTGATCATAACTGACCTAAGACAGGGAATTCTTACTAGGATTAAATGTCAGGAATTGTGAAAAACTGAGTTTAAATGTATTTGGCTAAGGTGTATGTAAACTTCCGACTTAAACTGTAGGTGTTTCTTTTGTCTAGGTGGGAAAGGGCAGTGTGGAGTGCAATAGAGATTGCATAATCTGTGGATCTGTTGGGGTGGTATGCAAATTTGAGTGGTTCTAGGGTTTCTGGGATAATGGTGTTGATGTGAGCCATGACCAGCCTTTCAAAGCACTTCATGGCTACAGACGTGAGTGCTACGGGTCGGTAGTCATTTAGGCAGATTACCTTAGTGTTTTTGGGCACAGGGACTATGGTGGTCTGCTTGAAACATGTTGGTATTATAGACTCAGTCAGGGACAGGTTGAAAATGTCAGTGAAGACACTTGCCAGTTGGTCAGCGCATGCTCGGAGTACACGTCCTGGTAATCCGTCTGGCCCTGCGGCCTTGTGAATGTTGACCTGTTTAAAGGTTTTACTCACATCGGCTACGGAGAGCGTGATCACACAGTCGTCCGGAACAGCTGATGCTCTCATGCATGCTTCAGTGTTGCTTGCCTCGAAGCGAGCATAGAAGTAATTTAGCTCGTCTGGTAGGCTTGTGTCACTGGGCAGCTCGCGGCTGTGCTTCCTTTTGTAGTCTGTAATAGTTTGCAAGCCCTGCCACATCCGACGAGTGTCGGAGCCAGTGTAGTCCGATTCAATCTTAGTCCTGTTGTGGTGCGTGATTTTGAAGGAGTCAGGCGCAGGAGGGTAAATCACAGAATAAATGGTTTATTCTGTAACACAGCGGTACGCAACAATACGTAAAACACTCCAGTGCTGGAAAACAACAAGGCAGACGGGATATCCCGGCGATACACAATATAAAAGAGCTCCACCAAGCTCCTGAGTGGCGCAGTGGTCTAAGGCACTGCATCGCAGTGCTAACTGTGCAACTAGAGATCCTGGTTCAAATCCAGGCTCTGTCGCAGCCGGCCGCGACCGGGAGACTCATGGGCGGCGCACAATTGGCCCAGCGTTGTCCAGGGTAGGGGAGGGAATGGCCGGCAGGGATGTAGCTCAGTTGATAGAGCATGGCGTTTGCAACGCCAGGGTTGTGGGTTCGATTCCCACGGGGGGCCAGTATTAAAAAAATATGTATTCACTAACTGTAAGTCGCTCTGGATAAGAGCGTCTGCTAAATGACTAAAATGTAAATGTAAATGTATATTAACCTCCACAATAAACAATCACACACAAAGACAAGGGGGCAGAGGGAACACTTATACAGGTACTGATGAGGGCATATGAACCAGGTGTGTGTAATAAACAAGACAATCAAATGGAATGATGAGATGAGGAACGGCAGTGGCTAGAAGGCCGGTGACGACGAACACCGAAGCCTGTCCGAACAAGGAGAGGAGGCTGCTTCGGAGGAAGTCGTGACACTTGTATTGACGCTTTGCCTGTTTGATGGTTCTTCAGAGGGTATAGCGGGATTTCTTATAAGCGTCCGGGTTAGAGTCCCGCTCCTTGAAAGCGGCAGCTCTACCCTTTAGCTCAGTGCGGATGTTGCCTGTAATCAATGGCTTCTGGTTGGGGTATGTACGTATGGTCACTGTGGGGATGACGTCATCGATGCACTTATTGATGAAGCCAGTGACTGAAGTGGTGTTCTCCTCAATGCCATCGGAAGAATCCCGGAACATATTCCAGTCTGTGCTAGCAAAACAGTCCTGTATCTTAGCATCTGCGATTTATATTTGACATTTAAGTCATTTAGCAGACACTCTTATCCAGAGCGACTTACAGGAGCAACTAGGGTTAAGTGCCTTGCTCAAGGGCACATCGACAGATTTTTCACCTAGTCGGCTCGGGGATTAGAACCAGCGACCTTTCGGTTACTGGCACAACGCTCTTAACCACTAAGCTACCTGCCGCTACCTGACCACTTCTTTATTGACCGAGTCACTGGTGCTTCCTGCTTTAGGTTTTGCTGAGGATAGAGTTATGGTCAGATTTGACAAATGGAGGGCGAGGGAGAGCTTTGTACGCATCTCTGTGTGTGGAGTAAAGCTGGTCTAGAGTTTTTTTTCCCTCTGGTTGCGCATTTAACATGCTGGTAGAAATGAGGTAAAACTGATGTAAGTTTCCCTGCATTAATGTCCCCAGCCACTAGGAGCGCCGCCTCTGAGTGAGCGTTTTCCTGTTTGCTTATGGCCTTATACAGCTCATTGAGTGAGGTCTTAGTGCCAGCATTGGTTTGTGGTGGTAAATAGACAGCTACGAAAAATATAGATGAAAACTCTCTTGATAAATAGTGTGGTCTACAGCTTATCACGAGATACTCTACCTCAGGCGTGCAAAACCTCGAGACTTCCTTAATATTAGATTTCGTGCACCAGCTGTTGTTTACAAATATACACACACCTCCACCCCTGGTCTTACTGGAGGCAGCTGTTCTATATTGCCGATGCAGCGTATATCCAGCCAGCTGTATGTTATCCATGTCGTCGTTCAGCCACGACTCAGTGAAACATAAGATATTACAGTTTTTAATGTCCCATTGGTAGGATATCTGTGATCTTAGTTTGTCTTTTTTGTTATCCAATGATAATAAGTTACAAATAATGCGAAACAACACACAAAATAGCACAATTGGTTAGGAGCCCGTAAAACGGTAGCCATCTTCTTCGGCGCCATTCTTCAAACTTTAGATGCAGTATAATGTTAGCTTGTTAGCTAATATTGTTAGCTAAGATTGTTAGCTAAGATTGAGGGGAGTACACCGGATTTTTCCTACTAAACATTTGGCTACTTTAGCAATGTAATCGTATTTCCAGGCACTGTAATTTAGACTAAACTGTCGTTAGCCTCCGTCCAGAATGACTGGGCTTATCACGACTTTAGGGCACCACTAAGGCTTCAGAAGGTTCATAACAATGGCATGACGTGACCGAGTGACGGAGGTGCAACCTATGAATAAATAGTACCTTAGAAGCTAGTCTTTCCCATAATTGAAGAGTTTGTCTGTCTCTTAAAGTACTTACGGACCAGACAGACCAACATGAACATCGGCCGTGCGCAGGGGGTGGCCGTCCTATCGCCTCTGACCTCAAAACATCGGCTGTCATTTTCTGTTAATTTCCACAAGATTCTAAATGTTTAATCGCCACTGTTTGTTGACACCCAGCAGGTGATCTACTGCGCACGGCCGATGTTCGTGTTGGTCTGTCTCGTCCCTTATAAAGCTAGTGTTTCCCCAAGCTACCTGAGGAGCTGGTGGTCTCGTGGTCACTATCCCCCTCCTTGGCCTCCTCAGTGGTGCCTGACGGGCCGGGGCAGCTGGAGCTGGGGGGGCGTGGCTGTCGCCGCCGGCGACGGGACTTCTGGGAGCGCAGCATCTCCTGATCCGCAAACTCTTTGGCCCCTTTCTTTAGAGGAGGGAGCGAGGAAGAGAGGGACAGAAATGAAGAGATAGACGAGTGTTAAAGTAGGGCTGAATGGATCAGTACGTTATCATTGGCTTGTAGAGGATCTGAGCACACCTGTAGCAAAAAGCAGTCCAGACCACAGGGCTCTGTCTCCATGCGAATCTCCTTGCTCTTCCTCTTGTAAACATTGGGTGTAGCGTGAAAAGCTGGAAAGACACATACAGTATATTGTTACTATCAGTATACTAGTAGTATGTTAGCAGAACAGTAATACTAGGGACGTAAAACATTCAGCATGCTGCACAGACCCTATGGATGCTCTATAGAGCGTTCTCAGTGTGGACTTAGAATGCAGCTGTCATTTTCAGACCACAGTGGCAAGAAAAAAAATGGGCGCTCCTCCCATAAACATCTCTGGCATTTCATGAATTAATGGATTTGAGGGTTAAACTATCATTCAAATGAACGCCAACCCCTGTTGCTATTAGAAACCGATGGTGAGGTGGTGATTCGTTGAAATTATCCAGTCCAAAAAGTGTTTCCTTTTCCGTATTGATGACAGGTTGTCATCCATCAACAGATATATGTAGTATACCCAAGTTCATTGAGGTTTGTCTGTTAGAAGAGTGCTAACAGTACATATCGCCACGGTTAATGTCCCAGTTCTATTGATTTCAATACAATATCGATGTGAGTAAACAACCTAATCAATTCCATTCTTCAGTTTGTAAGGCGCTAATTTCGCAAAATACAAGTATTCTGAACATGTGTGACACGTGTGTGTAGGGTGTAACTTTTATGTATTGGTCTTCAAAATATCACCAGTTATTGCTGCATATTGATTATGAATTTGGACATCTAAAACCGGTGTTTTGACACACGGCCATAAATCAAAAAGCCATGACAACAGGAAGCGGCAACAGTGTCATTTTCAATGTATGTTTTAGGGATATAAATGGTACTTTTAAAATGATTTTTTAACAGAATTCTACTTGATCAGGTAAAAACTACTGAATGAGCCCAAAAACGTGTTATGATTTATTGATTTTGATTATATTAGTGAAATCATGCAAATATGTTTGTCCTGGCTAGTAATAATGCATTTATTATAACACTAGAGATGTGTTGATTCCAAGAGAGTCTGAGTGAGACAGAGAGAAAAAATAAAAACAGAAATCTAGAGGAAAAGCCACATGTTGACAGATGTCAATAGGTTAAAAACACAGAGAGAGAGAGAGAGAGAGAGTTAGAGAGAGATACAGAAAGTGAGAGAAAATAGTAAACCCATAGGACACATTACGGTGGAGGAAGCAGTCGTATTTGAAGCAGCGCCTGCAGAAGAGCGTGTGGAAGGAGTGTAGGGACTGCTCCCGCTGGACAGACTTGGCGAACGGCCCGTCTATGTTAGGGGTGCACAGGGGGGGCAGCTTTACCGGGCTGGGGGGCTCCAGGAGGTCCTTGTACCTAGGGAGGTGTCATTTGGGGAAGAAGGGGATAAAACAAAACATAGCCTTTTTATGCATAATATAACTTTGTATCAAGATTGTATTTTGTATGAGCATGGTATATGGCATGATATACAGTAGAAGTGGGAAACTACAGTAAGTAGCTGTATTCTGACTCAAGTAGGCCTATGCCAGGGGTAGGCAACTAGATTCAGCTGCTGGCAGATTTTTGTCGGAGCGGATGGTTGTGGGGCCAGAACATAATTATAATAATTAGTACATTGCAAATTGACCACAACTAAGGCCAAAAACATATTGTATTTGAAAATAACAATCATTTCATACCTTGATTACATTGAGACACTTGGGAACAGATTTCCTAAATGAAACAAATGTTTAGCTGAATTCCAGGTGATTTTAGTCTTTTTTTTACGTAAAACTAAAAATGATTAATGTTTTGTTTTACTAAAAACTTTGAGGGGCCAAAATAAATCACTCACGAGCTGGTTTTGGCCCGCGGGCGGCCTGTTGCTGACCCCTGGCCTATGCTCATTTGCAGGTGGATTTGCATGAGAGTTTAGTTTGCGGTATTTTCTAAGAAAAAGGCTTTTCAGACGGTGATGCAACAACTTCTCTTTTGAGTGTGAGAAGAGAGGGCAGAGAGCATTATTAGCATCTCCCTGAGAGCTCCCATCTCCATGGTGAACACTAAGCAACGCTCGGCTAAGCACAGCACAGTTGTTGGGTACTTTTCTTACTTTTCCTTCAGCTCCTCAGTCGTACCCTTGTAGGGGAACATCGAGGCGATGGCCGTGAATATCTTATCATGCGGGATCTTCTTATTGGCAGGCAAATCCCTCACTAAGGAAGGTGGTGAGAAGAAAAGCAAAGAGCAGATCATTAGCAACTCAACCACCCCTTTTCTAGTTCCCAATTCCTGTTGAGATGTAATTGTGTTGCACTTTTTGCCATGTAAGCAATCATATTGGAACGATAGCAAAGTCCCGGGCCTATTATGAAGGACTGTTTGTCCATGTACTCTGTGTAATAAGAGAGTACCAGTGGCACAGGGTGTTTGTCATACTGATGTGTTCTTACACTGAGTGATAGTGTCTGAAGCCACAGTGTGTAGAGTAGCTCCCCCCCCAGTTCCCATAATCCCTGGTGCTCTCAATGTGCCAGAGGTCACAGGGCCTTGTAACCGGAGCCTGTTCATATTGTATCTGTGTTCTGACCAAACAGGTTTCCCCACCACCCTGTCTGTCCCTGCGGCAGGGACAGTCTCTACGTAAACAATGCCAGGCAGTGCCACTGTGCTGGAACAGGGCGACCTGCTGGCTCCTGTACAACATGGGGTACAGTACAGTCACAGTGATCAGCCTGACCTGTACCCGCTGTTCTCTCATGCCACTGATAAGAATAGGAGGACAAGTCTATGCAAAGACAAATAAGCATGCACACTTCACTTCAGATAATCCAGCATAGTAAAACCAGTAACTCTCATATAAAAAACAGCATGTATTGCCTTTTGTTAGATAAGCATCCAATCATATCTAGGAGACATGAACTATGTTAGTTGTGGTTACATGTGTCAGTCAAAAGGCTCTGGAGGACACTTACCCTCTATGACACTCCTCCTCTTCCTCCTGAAGAAGGCTGTGGGCCCCACCTTGGTCTCTTCAGTCCCTTCCCCAGAGCTCTTCCTCACCCCCTTCTCCTCCTCTTTCCCCCCTTTCTCCTCTGCCGCCTCCTCCTCTTCCTCCTCCTGGTCTGAGTACTGGCTCAAGGCCTCCACTAACTCTTTAAAGATTTCATCGTTGATGAACCCTCCCTCTGGGAGACAAACCACACAGTCAACATGTCAGCGCCTACTGATGACATCACACAACATGCGTCAGCACATATCCCCTAAACAAATAAGATTACCCCAGCAGCACACAGCAACGCACGTACTGTACCGATGACATCAGAGAGCACGCCTAACCCCACGTCTCCAATAAAATAACTCACTGATAAATCAGACTGACAGTGTGCGTAATCAAAACAGGACAGAAAGGATGAGATCCCTAGTCTAGGTAGGTTGCCAGGTCACCTCTGTCTCCATGGACACCGTCGTAGTTGTCGATGAGCTCCTCCAGGAAGGCCTCGTCCTGCTCCAACACCTCGTCTCCCATGTAGGGGATGTTATGGAGGAACGTCTCATCCTCCACCTAGGAAACACACACATACTCACATCTGGCTGTGTGTGTGTGAGTGTTAATGTGGTACATGAATAAATATTAGGGTTTTTACACCTGTGTAATAACAATGTAGTAACGTTAGAAGCGACCTATCATGTTGTTGCACAGTAATTGAGAATTACTTTGTTATTGCATAGAGATGGAGTTGAGCGTTTATTGTTATTACACAAGTGGAATAAGGACGTGGGTTTTTCCTGGTGTGTGTGTATACGTGCATGTGTGTGTGTGTTGTCGGGAAAGCCCCATACCATGAAGTTCTGCTGCAGAGGGGACCAGGAGTACATGAAGGGGATTCCTGCCACGGTCGTCAGGGGCCGCAAGGCAACTGCCTGAGCTTTAAACGCTGGGAAGCCAAACTCCACCATGCACAACTGTGATTGGACCAGAGACAGAGGGGTGAGTATGACAGAGGAGGACAGACCTGCACTGGATTATAACCAACAGGTAGGCTACTATTACCCTACTGGATAAAGACGTCCACTGACACTACACTGAAATGAACTGTGAAACAAATACCAAGACTCTAGAGAAGTGCATTGTGAGAATTTCTGAACACAAGATGCTGCTCAGTCTGCCTCCAGGCTGTTTTCATCATAGGTTCTGAGAGAGTTTCATTATTGACCTCGGTAAGACAGCCTCATGAACCCTTTTTGGCAGCTCAGCATCTCCCTGAAAAGGGATGAAACATCACAGTCCTCTATCAGCCTGATGGGAGAGCAGACCCTGGCCTGGTTAATGAGGAGGCAGGAGTCAGAATAGGCTTGAAAGAGCTAGTTAATTTTGAACATTAGGCAAAAATGTAGATTTCCCCCTAAATACAGATACACAAAAGTAATTATTTTTCATGATGGCCATAAACAATAACTGGTAGTGCTGACTTTTTTTTTTTAGAAAGGTCTAGAACTCACCTTTCTGGTAAAAATGTTTATAAATTGCTGAGGTGTACTCACTTTTGAGGACACAAACTCAAGTACATAGTACAAATATTATGAAAATATGAAACATCATATATGATTTTTTCCCTATTCAACAAAAGTGGCGCAATAGGGCTTGAAATTACTGAAATGCTTTCTAAATATAGTAACAATCAAATTATAAACGACTTACTATAAGATTTCACCTTTCTTATAACTGTAAAATAAATGTGATCAAACTCAGTGACAGTACAATATTGGCAACCCTGGATTGCTGACACTATGTATTGGCCATTGAGAGGCTTTGAAGCCACTGGTCGGCCATATTGGCACTCCGCAGTAGGAGCAGTCCTCCATAGGAATGAAAGGAATTCTAAAGTATTTCAATTAAATGTTTCAAGGACAAAATTACATGTATTCAAGTATTTGGTGCAGACTCGTTACAACCTAATATTTAAACACTAAGTGATTTCGTCCATCTGTGACCAAGAGAAAGTGGTCTTGTTTCAATTCTACGAAATTATTTTGTATTTTTTCCAGTTGAGAGCTATAAATCCATCTGAGAACATCAGAGATTATGTTGATGAAGAGATGATCAGAGATGATGCGAGATGAAACTGTTATTGTTGCATCCGTTAGATTCTCCCGTTTCATAAGACCTATTACAAGTGCAGCTACGAGGTTCAATGGCACAGGAAATCGTTGCTCTGTCTGGATAGGGCAGAAAATGTGACGTGTCGCCCCCTACTGTATGTCTCTCTATCCTTTAGTCTTTCTCTCTCTCTCTTTCACCTTCTTGCCGGGCAGCGGTCCACCTGGGGTAGACAGGGGAACTGACTGGATCCTCAACTTGGACCACTCCTCGTTCAGAAGGTTGGTACGTTCCTCTATCTTCTGCCGGTTGGACATGAACAAGGCCTGGAAAAGACAGGGAATGTAAGAAGAGTTTGGAATACCTATACACATACACACAATCTCTCTCTCTCTCTCTCTCGCTCTCGCTCTCTCATTATCCTCACCTTGACCTCCTCTGCTTTTTTAAAGCGTTTCAGCTGACGGAGGCGCATGTACTCAGACTTCACCCTCTTCCTCCACTCCAACAGGCTACGGGAAGGTATGTTGGAGGCAGGACAAGGTGTTGGGGTCGGGATCAGGGCCGGGTCCGGGGCTGGGTCTGAGACAGGTGCTTCTGGGGCCTCCTCCATTGTCCTGCACCATGATAGAAATGACTGGAGTTACAGGCACTGACACAAAGACAAAACACATGGAAGTGTCCTGGTCAATCGTGCATATGTTTGTGTTGTTAGCAGTAGTATTAAAGGAGGATATCACTGTTTGTGTGAATGTATTGTGTGAATTGGTTGTGCCTGACTCCAAAAACACGTTTTACTAGGTTCTGGGATGTGATAACATCAATGGCAATTGGCAAAGTAATTTTCCAAGACCCCCCCCACACACACACACACACACACACAACCAAATGAAACGCATGACTCAAACTTCTGCATGCGTGTACGTGAGCGAACCACTGCCCCCTTCTGTTAGCAAAAGCACCAAGGACTGCATAAAAAAGGCTTATAGCCTGGTCAGTGCTACAATGTGCCATTCGTACTCTTATCATGTGGGACTAAAACAACGGAATCATAAAATAACGGGCCTATAATAAAGTGAAACCGCAAGCACGTCAAACTTGTCATATACCTACACCAAATGGCAGTCTGAAAAACACGTTTTCCCCTGCACATACAACATTAGTAAAAGTGGGCGTGCCTCTTCTGAAAGCCAATATGAAAACAGAGCAGCTAAGTGCGTAGTACACTTTTCCCAAATTTCATAACCTCTTCTGCTGAATTCTATCCCACAAAATGTTCTGGAATTGGTGAGAAGCAAAACAAATGTCGCGCTGCGTAAAGGCTTTTCGTTTTCAGGGCAAATGAGTCGTATTAACCGTACCAGGCGTCAGCCTTCCTTAGAATCCTACACCAACAGCCGATAACAGAAGTCACATACGATGATGCATAGCCTATCCATTTCAATTATGTTAGTTTTACGCAATGGACAGCTTTCACGCCCAACCAATAACATTATAATGTGATATTTCTAATGCGCTTCTCTGGGATACGCGCACACATGTCTAGTTTTGATACAGTGTCGCAGTTAGAAATACCTTTAAGGATCCTCGTGTCCTCCTATTTGTAGCGACTCAAGCTCGCCACTAAAGCGTTGAACTCCCCGTTTGAGATCCACCATAAAATAAGGATTTCTTCGCTACGGACCCGAAGTAAATAATAGGGTCCGTGTATTTGTGTTCACACGCTGATGAGATCCGAAGATTCCTATGTCGTCCGCAAGCATGCTGAAATTGAAGTTGTACAGTTAAAAGCTGCGCACTTAACTGGCTCAGTTAGAGAGTGACGTCTTTATTATGATCACACTGTGCCTGATAGCTGGACTTGGGTAAAAAGCGTGCGACTTGAAAGTATATGGACATTTGGATAGCCCACATGTAGCTTATGAATGATTCTACTCACAAGGGCTACACGCCTACTATAAGGCTACTACTAACGTTATTACTACTAACAGAATACTATTAGTCTACTATTACATAGGCGACTAGGCTACTATAGGCTACTAATAATAAGAGGATAATACTAATTTATCAAAATGCTATAGTTGATAGGTAGTCATAATAATGATGATTAATATGTTTATTATTTGTTCATATAATGAAGATATATATAAATAAAAACTAAAACAGAGCATCACTAACTGTAAGTCGCTCTGGATAAGAGCGTCTGCTAAATGACAGAAATGTACATGTAAATATGTCTATACCTATATGGATGTCATGCATTTTAATATGAGGGTCAAGTGATGATATTTGGGAAGGCTATAATAACATAATTAGTTAATCACCAACAACCTTTTCTCACATACTGTATATTGGTAAGATACCCTGTTGTATTTTTCCATAATTCATGTATAAATGTAATTCACATTTATACAGGGGTAATAATAAGCATATATTATCAATGAGGATTGTTCCTCAATCAATCATGGAAGAGGAAGACTCCAGCCTCCAGCCTCTAGTCTAGCGCATGTTGTTTTCCATCTCTCAAGGGGCGGATGCGCAGCGCGAGCTTGGGCTGTGGCACGCTACTCATAGTCACGTGATTCTCAGAGGAAGGAGAACTCGCCTGGTCCAGTAACATACATAACCCAGCGGTCCGGCCAGGCCCATGTGAGCTGTGTTCAACAGGCAGTGCTCATTGAACAATAGCCTTGCCTACCATTAGAGACATACTGCTTTTTATGATACACTATGTCTGTTTAAATTAAATGGCAAATAACTGTCTGGAAGATAGAAAGAAAATACTCTATGCAAAGCATAATCTATAATAGAGTGTTCATAAATACCTTAGAAACAATTCATGGATACATATTACATATTCAAGTCCTTCTGATGGCAATATAAATGCTTTATAAATGTACTGTGCAGGTGGGAGTGAAAACTAACAGAACTGCTGAATGTGAACCCTGCTGTCTTTTTTCTATACACAAGATGGCACTGTAGGGCTTAGATTTGATTACAGTTGTACCAATATCGCAATATTGGGCATACATTTCTCCCAGGGTGTAGAATGACAAGTCTACGGCTGGTTAATAGCAACTAGTTTATGATCTGGTTATTGGGTGATAGTGTACGTGATAGAACAGGGGTGGGCAGAATGAGAAGTAGCAGGATGAAAAGGATAACATAATCAACTTGAAAACATCAGGCCCAACCAGAATAAAAGAGTGATTAAGTAATTAAATAATCTTCAAAATGTGTCCAGTTGCTGTCTTTGACAGAAACCATATGCTCAGTCTTCACTGTGTATCATCGGGCCTTTATTCAATGTAAAGCCCCCAGTCCCGCTCAATCTGCCTCAGATAGCTTCTTTGTCCCACCCCCCATACACACGGAGACCGGCTCAATCGGTACCTCCAGTGATGCTATCTCTTTCATCGTTACCCAATGCTTAGGTGTACCTCCACTGTACTCATATCCTTCCATATCCTTGTCTGTACATAATGCCCTGAATCTATTCTACAACGCCCGGAAATCTGCCCAGTTTATTCTCTGTACCCAACGTACTAGAAGACCAGTTCTTAAAGCCTTTAGCCGTATACTTATTCTATTCCTCCTATAATAATAATAATAATATGCCATTTAGCAGACGCTTTTATCCAAAGCGACTTACAGTCATGCGTGCATACATTTATTTTTATTTTTTGTGTATGGGTGGTCCCGGGGATCGAACCCACTACCTTGGCGTTACAAGCGCCGTGCTCTACCAGCTGAGCTACAGAGGACCTCCTCTGTTCCTCTGGTGATGTAGAGGTTAACGCAGGCCCTGTAGCCCCCAGTATCACTCCTACTCCCCAGGCGCTATCATTTGTTGACTTCTGTAACCGTAAAAGCCTTGGTTTCTTGCATGTTAACATCAGAAGCCTCCTCCCCAAGTTTGAGTTATTCACTGCGTTAGCACACTCTGCCAACCCTGATGTTCAAGCAGTGTCTGAATCCTGGCTTAGGAAGGCCACCAAAAATTCAGAAATTTCAATCCCGAACTACAACATTTTCCGTCTAGATAGAACTGCCAAAGGGGGCAGAGTTGCAAACTACTGTAGAGATAGCCTGCAGAGCTCTATCATACTATCCAGGTCTGTGCCCAAACAGTTTGAGCTTCTACTTCTAAAAATCCACCTTTCCAGAAATAAGTCTCTCACTGTTGCCGCTTGCTACAGACCCCCCTCAGCCCCCAGTTGTGCCCTGGACACCATATATGAATTGCTTGCCCCACTTCTATCCTCAGAGTTCGTACTGCTTGGTGACCTAAACTGGGATATAATTAACACCCTGGGCCGTCCTACAATCTAAACTAGATGCCCTCAATCTCACACAAATTATCAAGGAACCTACCAGGTACAACCCTAAATCCATAAACATGGGCACCCTCATAGATATCATCATGACTAATTTATCCTCTAAATACACCTCTGCTGTCTTCAACCAGGATCTAAGCGATCACTGCCTCATTGCCTGCGTCCGTAATGGGTCCGCGGTCAAACGACCACCCCTCATCACTGTCAAACGCTCCCTAAAACACTTCAGCGAACAGGCCTTTCTAATTGACCTGGCCCAGGTATCCTGGATGGAAATTCACCTCATTCCGTCAGTAGAGGATGCCTGGATGTTCTTCAAAAGTGCTTTCCTCTCCATCTTAAATAAGCATGCCCCATTCAATAAATTCAGAACTAAGAACAGATATAGCCCCTGGTTCACCCCAGACTTGACTGCCCTTGACCAGCACAAAAACATCCTGTGGCGTACTGCATTAGCATCGAACAGCCCCCGCGATATGCAACTTTTCAGGGAAGTCAGGAACCAATATACACAATCAGTTAGGAAAGCAAAGGCTAGCTTTTTCAAACAGAAATGTAGCACTAACTCCAAAAAGTTTTGGGACACTGTAAAGTCCATGGAGAATAAAAGCACCTCCTCCCAGCTACCCAATGCACTGAGGCTAGGAAACACTGTCACCACCGATAAATCTACGATAATCGAGAATTTCAATAAGCATTTTGCTACGGCTGGCCATGCTTTCCACCTGGCTACCCCTACCCCAGCCACCAGCTCTGCACCCGCCGCTGCAACTTGCCCATGCCCCCCCACCCGCTTCTCCTTCACCCAAATTCAGATAGCTGATGTCCTGAAAGAGCTGCAAAATCTGGACCCCTACAAATCAGCTGGGCTAGACAATCTGGACCCTTTCTTTCTAAAATTAGCCGCAGAAATTGTCGCAACCCCTATTACTAGCCTGTTCAACCTCTCTTTCGTATTGTCTGAGATCCCCAGAGATTGGAAAGCTGCCGCGGTCATCCCTCTCTTCAAAGGGGGTGACACTCTAGATCCAAACTGTTACAGACCTATATCCATCCTTCCTTCCTTTCGAAAGTATTTGAAGGCCAAGTTAACAAACAGATCACCGGCCACTTCGAATCCCACCGTACCTTCTCCGCTATGCAATCTGGTTTCCGAGCTGATCATGGGTGCACCTCAGCCACACTCAAGGTCCTAAACGATATAATAACCGCGATTGATAAAAGACAGTACTGTGCAGCCGTCTTCATCGACCTGGCCAAGGCTTTTGACTCTGTCAATCACCGCATTCTTATTGGCAGACTAAATAGCCTTGGTTTCTCAACTGACTGCCTCTCCTGGTTCACCAACTACTTTTCAGATAGAGTTCAATGTGTCAAATCGGAGGGCCTGTTGTCTGGACCTCTGGCAGTCTCTATGGGGATGCCACAGGGTTCAATTCTCGGGCCGACTCTATTCTCTGTGTATATCAATGATGTCGCTCTTGCTGCTGGTGCCTCTCAGATCCACCTCTACGCAGACGACACCATTTTGTATACATCTGGCCCTTCATTGGACACTGTGTTAACAAACCTCCAAATGAGCTTCAATGCCATACAACACTCCTTCTGTGGCCTCCAATTGCTCTTAAACGCTAGTAAAACTAAATGCATGCTCTTCAATCGAACGCTGCTTGCACCCGCCCGCCCAACTAGAATCACTACTCTCGGCAGGTCTGACTTAGAATATGTGGACAACTACAAATACCTAGGTGTCTGGTTAGACCGTAAACTCTCCTTCCAGACTCACATTAAGCATCTCCAATCCAAAGTTACATCTAGAATCGGCTTCCTGTTTCGCAACAAAGCCTCCTTCACTCATGCTGCTAAACATGCCCTTGTAAAACTGACTATCCTACCGATCCTTGACTTCGGCGATGTCATTTACAAAATAGCTTCCAACACTCAACTCAGCAAATTGGATGTAGTCTATCACAGTGCCATCCGTTTAGTCACCAAAACCCCATATACTACCCACCATTGTGACCTGTACGCTCTTGTTGGCTGGCCCTCACTACATATTCGTCGCCAAACCCACTGGCTCCAGGTCATCTATAAATCACTTCTAGGCAAATCCCCGCCTTATCTTAGCTCATTGGTCACCATAGCAACGCCCACCCGTAGTATGCGCTCCAGCAGGTATATCTCACTGGTCATCCCCAAAGCCAACACCTCCTTTGGCTGCCATTCCTTCCATTTCTCTGCTGCAAATGACTGGAACGAACAACAAAAATCTCTGAAGCTGGAGACACTTATCTCCCTCATTAACTTTAAGCATCAGTTGTCAGAGCAGCTTACCGATCACTGCACCTGTTCACAGCCCATTTGAAATTAGCCCACCCAACTACCTCATCCCCATATTGTTATTTACATTGTTATTTATTTTGCTCATTTGCACCCCAGTATCTCTATTTGCTCATCATCTTCTGTACATCTATCACTCCAGTGTTAATAATAAATTGTAATTATTTTGCACTATGGCCTATTTATTGCCTTACATCCATAACTTACTACATTTGCACACACTGTATATAGATTTTCTATTTTCTATTGTGTTATTGACTGTACGTTTTTGTTTATTCCATATGTAACTCTGTGTTGTTGTTGTTTTTATCGCACTGCTTTGCTTTATCTTGGCCAGGTCGCAGTTGTAAATGAGAACTTGTTCTCAACTGGCTTACCTGGTTAAATAAAGGTGAAATAAATAAATACAAATTGATAATTTATTGATAATTGATTCACATTCAGCACAGTATGTCCTGTCCACCTACAATGGAATAATGTCCATGTACAATTAGTTCTGATTCTCACTCATAGTTACTGGCTGTGTATTCCTGGGGATGTATGCATTAACCGTCTCAGAGTTGGAGTGCTGACTTGCTAACTTGCCTTTTAGATCCTAGATCAGTACTCCTACTCTGAGATGCTTGATAAATACAGCCCCTGATCCGTAATTCTGACACTGTAGACAGTAAGGCTTTTTCAGTGTGTCACCTACAGTGCTCTTCTACAGTGTGTTTTTCTTTGCCCGCTCTCTCTCTTTTCTGGCACATCCACATTGGTGCTTGATCTGGGCCGTGGCGAGTTTATACTGGACTGTAAAACAAAAGCAAACATGAGAAAGCAGGAAGATAGGCTTGAGAGGGAGGCCCTTATCAGTGGAAAGTTTTTAATTATGTTCTATCTAAACGGCGTGTGTTACTCTTGGCACCTGGGATAGGGGTTTGATATCTTCAGATGTGAGAGTGGAGATGGATCAGTTCAAAGGCCTATCGGTGCAGCTGGTGAAATACATTACACATTTATTAATAATCTCAAATAATTCTCAAATTGAGGTAGCGTACTGAGGTAAGCGTTTTTAGAAATTCCTCAAAATATGCTTGTATCTTGTAGCCCATTTAATGTTTACTTGAGCCTCCCAATGGAATCATTTGGTAGAAGCTGATGAGCTAGAGAGAGAAGAAGTGTAGCTGAGTTTATGGTGAAGCTTATACGATGGCACCAATAGCACAGATGACATGTGTTGCATTATTCCTTGATGGTTCCGTGCAGATTCAGATTAGCTAATGTACTCAAGCCCTTAAACGTTGGAGGTTTATTCAATCAGTTGTATAAATAAAAACAAATCATTGATCTGTATTGAAAAGTCATTTTGGCCCAGAGTCCTAGCAAGCCCAGTCCCAGGCCCAGATGACACAGACAGTACATCAGTGACGTGGATGGATGCATCATGAATGCGTCATTCTTTGTGTGTACTGGAGGGCCCAGCAGTGTCTCAATGTACTACAGCAGTTTTGTGGATACGTCAATGACAGCCTTGCAGGGGGTTAGACATTCCACGGAACTACTGCTGGGGGGAGAGATTTGTCATCAGCCATTACCTCACATAATATAATACAGAAACACAAACACATATCTCCCCTCATCACCAGCTGGGACCCCCCCCCCCCACACTGCTGACAGTGACAGAAAACCCAAATCATATTTGACCTATGTACACTTCACTGTTAATGTTTAGTTCATAAATGTTTCCATACAAACAAAGTAAAGTTGATAAAAGTTTCCTTACAAATTTGATTCACAAGGAGCTCTAGCCTTGAGACATAACAAAATAACATCACATTTTTCTATTGACAGTTTATGTGTTGTCAAAGAGCATGTTAAAGCTATTCATTTCAGTCTTTGTGATCTCAATCACTGTGAATCAACACTGAGAATACATCTTAAAAATCGTTTTCCACTTCAAGCAAGCTACAATGAGTGTACAAAACATTAGGAACACCTTCCTATATTTACATCAACATTTACATAATTTAGCAGACGCTCTTATCCAGAGCGACTTACAAATTGGTGCGTTCAACTTATGATAGCCAGTGGGACAACCACTTTTTTTTTTAAATGTTATGGGGGGTGGGGGAAGAAGGATTACATTTATACTATTCCAGGTATTCCTTAAAGAGGTAGGGTTTCAAGTGTCTCCAGAAGGTGGTCAGTGACTCCGCTGTCCTGGCGTCGTGGGGGAGCTTGTTCCACCATTGGGGTGCCAGAGCAGCGAATAGCTTTGACTGGGCTGAGCTGGAACTGTGCTTCCGTAGAGGTAGGGGGGTTAGCAGGCCAGAGGTGGATGAACATAGTGCCCTCGTTTGGGTGTAGGATCTGATCAGAGCCTGAAGGTAAGGAGGTGCCGTTCCCCTCACAACTCCGTAGGCAAGCACCATGGTCTTGTAGTAGATGCGAGCCTCAACTGGAAGCCAGTGGAGTGTGCGGAGGAGCGGGGTGACATGAGAGAACTTGGGAAGGTTGAACACCAGACGGGCTGCAGCGTTCTGGATAAGTTGTAGGGGTTTAATGGCACAGGCAGGGAGCCCAGCCAACAGCGAGTTGCAGTAATCCAGACGGGAGATGACAAGTGCCTGGATTAGGACCTGTGCCGCTTTCTGTGTAAGGTTAGGTCGTACTCTGCGAATGTTGTAGAGCATGAACCTGCAGGATCGGGTCACCGCTTTGATGTTAGCGGAGAACGACAGGGTGTTGTCCAGGGTCACGACAAGGTTCTTTGCACTCTGGGAGGAGGACACAATGGAGTTGTCAACCGTGATGGCGAGATCATGGAGCGGGCAGTCCTTCCCCGGGAGGAAGAGCAGCTCCGTCTTGCCGAGGTTGCACCACCTTTTTCCCTCAGAACAGCCTCAATTTTTCGGGGCATGGACTCTACAAGCTGTTGAAAGCATTCCACAGGGATGCTGGCCCATGTTGACTCCAATGCTTCCTACAGGTGTGTCAAGTTGGCTGGATGTTCTTTGGGTGGTGGACCATTCTTGATACACACGGGAAACTGTTGAGCGTGAAAAACCCAGCAGCGTTGCAGTTCTTGACACACTCAAACTGGTGCACTTGGCACCTACTACCATTTAACAAGTGACATCAATAAGGGATCATAGCTTTCACCTGGTCAGTCTATGTCATGGAAAGAGCAGGTGTTCCTAATGTTTTGGACACTCAGTGTATATCCACTCCAAATGAATAGACACCCACACCTATTTGACAGCTGAAGACTAGCAGGC